>NW_017296044.1:28620-30688 GCF_001594075.2 Trachymyrmex cornetzi
TCCAGAGATAAAATTACATATGTATGACTGTTTCAACGGACAAACACTGACTAACAGAAAATTACTTACATTGGTATGATCTTGGCTATACAAAGTTAAATTTGTTTACAATCGGGATGTATGCCTTATGTAAGCCCTCAGTGTCGGTTTGAAGATTGATGCTATTCTTTTGTTCTTTTATATGAAGCATCTCGGAAATTAATCGCTTATGGTAACAAGGTTCCTCGTCAAGAACTTCTATTTCATCCCAATTGAAATCATGATTATTCTCTAATGATTATTCTCTGTGTTCTGTTATAACTGAACGAGATGAAGTATTCCAACGTATATGATTTCGGTGTTCAGCAATACGTGTTCTTAGCTGTCTACTCGTCTGTCCTACATATGATGCATCACAATCATTACAATTGATCCTATACACAACATTATTTTTAGACAGACGAAGACGAGGATCCTTATGTACCTTGATGTATTTCTGTAATTTATTCATGCTGTAAAACGAGACTTTGATATCTTTCCTATTGAATTGATTAAATTTTTCTGTTGCTAACGGAATGAATGGCACTGTAAACCATGAAACATTGGTTACTTGGTCACCACTATTTTGATCTTGATTATTATACGCTGCACCTCTAACTCTGATATTCTTTAGTCTTTTATTAATCACGTCAAATATAAATTTTAACGGATAATCATTATCCCGTAAAATATTAATTATAAGAGTCAAATTTTTATTGTGAAATTCCGAATCAGACAATAAGATAGCCCTGTCAACCAAACTGATGATAACACCCTTTTTTTGAGTTAACGGGTGGTTGGAATAAAAATTTAAAAACCTCCCTGAAAAACTAGGTTTATGATACCAGTCAAAAGATAAAAAATTGTTTTTAACCGTCATTTTGATGTCAAGAAAATTTAAAAATTCATCACCAATCTCCAGGGTTAGTTTTAACCGTGGGTGGAACGAATTAAAGCAAACTAAGAAATTGTCAACTTCAGATGAAAGAACCGCAGCGCATAGGTCATCCACATATCAGTAATAAAAAAGAGTGTTGTTCATAAATATATTTAGTGCCATCTTCTATAATCTTTGCATCACCAAATCAGCAACTATCGGTGACAATACATTATGACGAATATTAATTATTATTTGCTATGACACTGACTGACAAGAAGATTATGAATATTTTATCTTCGAGTTTTTAAATTGTTGACGTATAATGGTGAGTGTTCTATTGTATTTGCTTGAGTAATTATTTAATCAATTAATTGTAGAATTTTGTTAGAACATCAAGAAATTCTGTTCAATCGGCCATCCAACCTTTTGTCAAGCAATTTCGATACATTTGGTTTATGTTCATTCGTTGACGTGGTTTACTATCGAATTTTATTCAGCGTTTTCGAAGTAATGTAAAAATTTTATATTTATCATATATCTGAAGAGGGTCTAATACAAAGACCGAAACATGTTATATTTTGCTATGGAATTTATGTAATAGAATGTTTTAATGTAATAGAATTTTGATTAATTTTTAATATTGTGCGTTAGTATTGACTCTTACATGCCTTGTTTTATATTTGATTTTTATTTATAACTTCATAGTTACTTTTTCAAGCAAGAAGTTTAATTGAAAAAAAAAACAGGCCTGCAGACACAATAGAACGAATAAGGAATTAGAAATAATTATTTCAACCAATCAACAATCGGATACACCTACTGGTATATATATAAATAGATTGAAATCATTATTCCTCATTCTTTATTTATTCTATTGTGTCTGCATCCTTATTCTCTATTAGAGGCCAGCCATATTGAATATTAGTTTATTTATGTATATTCGCCTAGGTGGCGTTCAAAACATTATTCCAAAGTAAAGTATGGGAGTTGGTTATCTATTTTCTTATACAGGGTGGGGAAAAAGTATGGAAGCAAACAATTATTTCCGAAACTATTCATTTTTCGACAAAATGTCTTAGACATAATTTTTATGGTATGAAAAGATGTATTATGTGGCATAGACGGCATGACCTTGAAATGACCCTTACGAGCTGCATACAAATAACGTAA
>NW_017296044.1:30835-31969 GCF_001594075.2 Trachymyrmex cornetzi
TTTTCATACCATAAAAATTATGTCTAAGACATTTTGTCGAAAAATGAATAGTTTCGGAAATAATTGTTTGCTTCCATACTTTTTCCCCACCCTGTATAATCTGTGGACAAACTCCGACGCGTGACGCGCTCAGTGGATACGTATCCTAAAGATGCATTTACATGCAAGCGTCAAGTAGCGGAAGCAGCAACCAATCAGCTAGACGATGCTGGTAGTAGCGCAAAAAAATATTTTTTTACGCCACTGCACTTATCGCCTTGCTGATTGGTTGCAGTTTCCGCTGCTTGACGCTTGCATGTGAATGCACCTTAAGCGTAACTTGCGCCAACCAATCTTCTTTTTCTTCTGAGTTTCCGACTATAATGGTTTTCCGACTCGACAGTCAACCAATCAAATCGTTTCAACTAGATAACGCGTAGTAGCTGATACACTTTAATACGATTTAATTGGTTGAAGCAAATTACGCTTACGCAAATTACGTTATATGTGAAAGTAGCCGGAAGGCCGCAGCACACGCTTTTGCATAACGCATAACGCATAGTGCATAAGCGAATCAGGGTGCCGTCACATGCGGCGTAACTTGCGTAAGCGTAACTTGCGCCGACCAATCATATCATTTCACTTGAACATCAGTTTCTGTCTAGTCACTTTATGCTTTTTACGCTATTTTGTTGTTACGCCGAAACATGATAGAACCACTATGCATCGAATCTAATTTCTGGCTCATTTTAGCTTATTCTGTCTGAAAAAATGCAGAAGGGTTTCGATTTTGCAACAGTACAATTATAAAAGTCGTGCGCCCATTTGCATCGCGTGAAAAGTCGAAACCCATGTGGAACAGTACAATTATAGATCTCATTTTGCCTCTGTGACAGATTTCCTAACCTTAATAGTCATCAACTTTAACGCTTAATATCTCAGATCACAAGGCAGAACGAATTTTTTTTGCCAGATTCTTTTGTTTCATGCAAAAACGCGTCGAATAAGCCTAAGAGTGGTTTCACAAAATGTTCCGATTTTAATAATTTAGGGGAAAGTGGGGGAATTGTGCACAGCGGATAATTGTGCGCATCCTGGTTTGGTACTTTGCCGATAAATGGAGACATCGCCGTGATGAAATTTTTACGCAGGAGG
>NW_017296044.1:32887-33971 GCF_001594075.2 Trachymyrmex cornetzi
GTACTTTTCGAGATGCGTAGGTTACGAAAACCAATTGTAAATTCATTTAGCATTTCTGTTAGAGTGTACAACAGAAATTCTAATCAGCAATTGGTTGCATTATTTCCGCATTTCT
The DNA here is from genome assembly GCF_001594075.2 of Trachymyrmex cornetzi. NCBI lineage: Eukaryota > Metazoa > Arthropoda > Insecta > Hymenoptera > Formicidae > Trachymyrmex > Trachymyrmex cornetzi. The sequence goes on from NW_017296044.1 coordinate 33,003, forward strand.
CTAATCTTCCGCGAAATACGCTCAATGTGAATGCGGGCTTTCAGAATGGCGTATTCTAGTAAATAAAAAATAACGCATTCTAGTAAATTTCTAGAATACGCAGGTTACGCTTACGCAGGTTACGCTGCATGTGACGGCACCCTCAATGGTCAGTAGCGTAGAAGATATTTCGTTTTGCCATTTACGCCACTGTTAACATCGCCTCGCTGATTGGTCCTTTTTCGCACCGTGTGATTTCGGGAGGGCTCCGATTGCACACATCGGCTGTGTTCCAAAATTGTTTGTCAGCGCTGGCAGTACTGCCAACACCGTTCCAAAAATCATCGTAGCACGCTGTGGCAGTGCTGTAAGAGGGTAAAGACGTCATTAATGTTGTCGTCATTTCCTACTGCGGCTGCTGCGGCTGTCGAGGGCTGTGTTCCAAAGTTGTTTGTCAGCGCTGCGAGCATGTCGTCATAAGTGCTTGCTACCAATAGTGTTCCAATTTCATAAGCATGCTTTTTATGCAAACGCAGCTTTCATTTTGGAACGATATTTTCAGTGCTGTCAGCATATAGCGACGTCAGCGAAAAGAAACAAGTAACCTAGAAATATGGAGAGAAGCATACAGAGGCTGTGTTCCAATATTGTTTGTCAGCGCTGCGAGCACGTAGTCATAAGTGTATGCTACCAATAGTGTTCCAATTTCATAAGCATGCTTTTTAAGCAAACGCAGCTTTCATTTTGGAATGATATTTTCAGTGCTGTCAGCATATAGCGACGTCAGCGAAAAGAAACAAGTAACCTAAAAATATGGAGAGAAGCATACAGAAAAAAATTCGTATTTGAAACTATTATAAAGTTAGCACTTGATTCTAGTGATGAAGAGTCTAGTGATTTAGATTCAGAATTAGCGGAAATTATATATAATTATTGCGAACGTCAACCAAGAATACCGAAGGTACAAATAAATGGAAACCAATTTGCTCG
>NW_017296044.1:35316-37057 GCF_001594075.2 Trachymyrmex cornetzi
ATTTTTGAGGTGATCACCCTGAACTTTACCTTTACCCATTATAAAATATATTTACCAATATTTTTTGATGAAAATCTGTTTAAAAAATACTTTATTGAAAAATTTTTGTCCTTAAAAAAATTTAGTGATTGGTGACCCGTGTCCTGTAATGATTTAACATTTTTAGGTTACGTCTACTGAAGCAGAAGAGCATACTACAGTATGTACGCGATCTGATTGGTTGGCCTTTATTTCTTTCGCCGCATTGTGCAACGGGAGGCGATAGTTTATGTATCTCTTATTTCTATATATTATTCCTATCGCTATACTATCGCTATTGCCTGGCATTGTGTTTAGGCCTTAACACTGAGTATAAACTCAGTGTTTCTGTAGAAGATGCTAAGAAAGCAAGAAGTAGTGAGTAGATTTATAATTTTTTTGTAATCTACTTTTTGTAGTCACACTTATTTATTCTTATTTCGAATTCATATACAAAAATTGACATAACCTATGTACAAGAGGAAATCAAAAAGTAAATTTATTTTATTCACATACAATAGGTGTTAACAAAATATGTACATTATTTCTCAATACAATCATTTAGCTTTGCATAAAATTTTGTTTATTTTTAACAATCTACAAATCTGATTCCATCTATGAACAAACTGGTTTTTGACTATCCTCGAAACATCAGTGGTATATACCGTTTCCTTAACTTCCTTATAGAATTTTCGATTGGGGTGCACTGGCTGCACTCAGTGTCAAGAGCGTGTTCGATTGGCAGTGCCAATGCGCACTTGGCTAGTGTCACATGTTCATTTGATCGCACGACACTCGCGTAGTGCGCACTCAATGCGCACTAAGTGGCACGAGATATTTTGACGGTGCCAGTTCAGTGCACGTTTTATCACAGTTAAGGATATACATAGGGACAAGCAAATCTGCGCAGTTGAATTAAAAACGGGGTCTTGTCCCTATTCTTAATATCTTTTACTGTGGTTTTGTAACATTTTGTTGAACATTGCTTCAAAGTGAACAAAAATGAGTTTCAGCTTTAGCACTGAAAATCTTGACGTATTCTTTTGAACTTGCACTATTCAGTGCAACCCATGGAACTCGTCCAGTGTTGGTGTGAACTGAGTGCGCACTGGTGCGCACTAACTTTTGCCCAATCGAAAACGTTATTAACTTCCTCATTACTATGGCTGTGTTCCAAAATTGTTTGTCAGCGCTGGCAGTACCGCCAACACCGTTCCAAAAATCATCGTAACACGCTGTGGCAGTGCTACGAGAGGGTAAAGACGTCATTAATGTTGTCGTCATTTCCTACTGCGGCTGCTGCGGCTGTCGAGGTGAGGCAGCTACAGCACAAGATGGCGGAAAAGATGGAGGAGTTAATTTTAATCGATGCTGAGAGTAAAGCGGGGAGCACAGACTCTTGCATAACGCATAACACGTAATGCATAAGAATATGTACCAATCGAAGTTCTCCGTTTCTTTCCCTTCCATGTAATAGAGAACTCTGGTTGGTTCAATTTCTTATGCCTCATGTGTTATGCGTTATGCAAGAGTCTGTGCTCTCCGCTTAACACTGAGAAACTCAGTGTTTCTGTAGAAGATGCTAGGATATATCCACAAACTTGCATAGCCGCATAAACATATACATAAAAAAAATTATCCAATTGCAGTTCTCTTTTAAAGTCGTACATAAAATGTGATTGGATAATTTTCTTTATGCATACGTTTATGCGGCTATGCAAGT
>NW_017296044.1:37556-47205 GCF_001594075.2 Trachymyrmex cornetzi
GCATGAAAAGCATGCTTATGAAATTGGAACACTATTGGTAGCATGCACTTATGACGACATGCTCGCAGCGCTGACAAACAATTTTGGAACACAGCCTATTACTATTATTCTGTGTGCTTCTCTCCATATTTCTAGGTTACTTGTTTCTTTTCGCTGACGTCGCTATATGCTGACAGTACTGAAAATATCGTTCCAAAATGAAAGCTGCGTTTGCATGAAAAGCATGCTTATGAAATTGGAACACTATTGGTAGCATGCACTTATGACGACGTGCTGGCAGCGCTGACAAACAACTTTGGAACACAGCCATCGCATATTGCACACATGTATCGCTGATTGGCTAATTTAAAAATAAAATAATCTCATCGGCAAAACAGTGAAAAATTACTAGGCACCAGTTGATATGAGTGGTGTGTACAATCAGAACTGTAGGCAAACGGGATCCTCCCGTGATTTCACTCTTAGCATTATTAGTAATCCAGTCAATCTAGTAAAATGTGCAAAAGTCTGTGGATATTTTCATGCGAAAAAATAGACGATTCATCGAATCCCCGATTTTTTTCGATTTATAATCGATATTCTTTCGATTAGTTTAATTTTCATCGATTTTGAAAAAATCGATCCTTTTGTAAATATCGCCTATCCCTACGAAAAGGTCGGCGATCTTCTAACTACCAAGTCACACGGACACGGGCTCGTGCTTGTGTTGCTATCGGTTGTATCAGGCCGCCACCTGATGGCGTTATTCTCGATGTCTTATAGCGTTTTCGGCCCGACCGGGTTTGCACCAACCTGGGTTGGATTAATGGCGTTTTGCGCTCTCCTATTGGTAGAGCGTGTGACATCAACCAATAGGAAAGATTAATCCAACCCAGGTTGGTGCAAACCCGATCGGGCCGAAAACGCTATTATACCGTCGCATCCCTACCGGGAGCCAACCTGCATCTCTGAGTTAAACGGGCATCACTGCCTGAAGGCTGAACGCAATCATTATCGGATATTATTAAAGTAATCGGAGAAATATAACGGATTCATGATAAAGTGCGCATAAAAGGAGATGGCATTGTTCCGGGCATTGCCCGTCGGAATCGGCGCGACGTCGAAGATTATCTCACGGAGTGTTCCGACCGTGTTTTATCACGCAAACGTAATTACCGTCATTTTTCTATCCTTATCATAATTCCAATCTTAACCTTTAATCGCGTCTGTCTCACATGTACATGTTCTTTTATTATTATTAACGTTTGAATATTATCTAATAATTTATATCTCATTTATTATGTTAAACAAGCGATGTGAATGTTTTTATATATATGAATAGAGTATAATTTTTAATGTTTGGCATCACGTCTTGATGTAGTCACATTCCGAGCATCTAGTATCCGACGTAAACATGATAAAAAATTTAGAATCTTTTATTTATACAAACAGAAAGCGACTGTGTGTACAATAATTTTATAAAAAATTTTCTATTAAAATAGTTCATAATTTTATTGCATAACATAAACTGGTTGTGTGACGTAATATGGCGTAATCTTTTTTATTATACATGTAACACAAAGTATGAATATATACTTCGTGTCTCATGTTCCAATATATACATTGTCATTGCTGAAGATCTATAATATATGTAACGTAAACTATAGATTTTTAGTATACTGGCAGTATACATCAAAATATGGCCATAGATTGCATTTTTGTCTTTTTCATGATACTTTATTTATATCTCATTATGATGGAAACATTCATAAATTATATATGTCACAATCAGTTACATTTTCAAAGTTAGTGCACATAATGACTTCTATTTACAATAATAAATTTGTTTTATCTAAAATATCATATGTTATTATTTTATTATATGAACATATATGTAAAATATGTTATACAAGATATACAAATTTTATTTATTAATTTATACAATATTTGTATACTATGGTTTTATTAATGAATCATTAATTGTTGCATATACATGTTTATCTGTATTATGATATTAATAAACTGAAAGTCTTAAACAAAAATGTTCTGATTTTACAATTAAACAGGTAATAGATCACTACGAAAATCCGAGAAATGTTGGTTCCTTGGATAAGAATGATGAACAAGTTGGGACAGGTCTTGTAGGAGCACCGGCTTGTGGTGATGTGATGAAACTTCAGATCAAGGTCGATAAAGATGGCAAGATAATTGATGCAAAATTCAAGACTTTTGGTTGTGGTTCAGCTATTGCTTCAAGTTCTTTAGCAACGGAATGGGTTAAAGGAAAAACTGTGAGATTTTTTAATTTATAATTTACTATGATTAATTCTTAATTATGCTAAATTATAATTATTCTTTGAACATGTAATATATTGAAGCATATTTTATATGGCTATAACTTTAAACATGCAAATCATAGTGTTATCATTGGTTGTATTCCGTTATTCACTGAAATTCTATGGTATATGTAACATGAACAATAAATTTCAGTACTCGTGATGAATAATATACCTTTTATAAGCTCCCTTAAATTTTGTCCAAGTATTTACTTCATGTTCGAGTTGTAACTATATACTGTAAAATGTATTGAAATATAGAAATTTTAATTTGCTATTAAATTTTTCAGGTGGACGAAGCATTGGCATTGAAAAATACTGATATTGCAAAAGAGCTTTGCCTTCCACCTGTCAAGCTACACTGTTCGAGTAAGTAAACATACCTACTAAAAATTTTGTTTTATTAATTTTAAATTAGAGTATTATAGCAATATTTTCTGAGATAAGACAAATATGTATTCCAATAGAAAATGTAAAAATCAAATATTAAGTATCAGGATCTTACAAATTGTGATCTTACAAATATCAGTACAATTAGTAATCAGTTTTATCAGTTATAATTTTTTCGCAAATTGCAGTGCTTGCCGAGGACGCAATTAAGGCTGCTCTGTCAGATTACCGCATCAAACAACAGTCAAAGACTAAAGAGACGAAGTAACGAGACTCGAATCTATATAATAGTTGCTTTCCATTTACACAAGTGAAACTGAGTCTGAAGTGAGCTGAGTATTTTATACTCAGATTAATGATGTCATTATTTGCTTACTTTGGTAAAAAGTTATCACATGACAACACAGGTTTTCATAACTTTACATTTAAAGTGAGTTTACGAGACTCATTAATGCACACGGTCTCGATCTTATGCAGATTATAGGCAAAAACTCAGTTAAGTCTCACTTGTCAAAATGCAACAGGAACGCGCATTCAACTGAGTTATGACGTCACAAGTGAGAATTATCAGAGAATCGGTGTAAATAGAAAGCAACTAATATATATGTATAACTCGTAAAACTCGTGCTTTGTGAACACGCGCGTATTTTTTAGTCTTTCTCCGTAATGATGAACGGAAAAATATAATATTGTGATAACAGCATTAGCCAACAGCGATCTACTTGAAAATATAATATATATGTATATAAAAAAGGGGAAAAAGAACTCTTTCTATATCATCTCCATTAACCTAGCTGGATCCTCTCCCAACCAAGTTTGGACCAGTAAAAAATTTAGTGTTATTTTTTGTTCTTAATTTGCTTTAGAGCGAATTTTGTTGCTCAAATCGTTTTAGCAGGAAATCGCGTTTAAGGATATATAGCACATACAGTCCCTGCAAAGAAAATTAAATTTTGTGTGTGTGTGTGTGTGAAAATGTGTTTAATACTTACACTTCAAATAAACTACATACATATGAAAGTTGTATGAATAAGATTACATATTTTATTTAATAACATTTTTATCGTTTGTTTATTTTATTTGTTATTATTTTTATTCTTAAAAATTAAAATTTTTAAATGATAAAAAAATTAAAATTTTTTAAATAAGTTCTTTAAATATTCACAATAAAACTTGTACAAAGTTTTATTGCAATTCACTGATTAATTACAAAGATATAGAATAAAATATTTATTTACTGGGCAACTAGTTTATGCATCGTAATGTAACTCTATATATAAATAATCTTGAATACATTATGTACTATAAAAAAATTGAGATTTTTGTCATTTATTTTATAATACATTTTATTAGAGCACAGATTTAAAAAATACTATTGATAAAATAATTTACGATCCAGATAGTAAACCATCACCAAATTTGTCATATCATTTTTAAATATGATTTAGAATAATCTGTAATTTTTTCATAATTTTATCATTTTGAAAGTATGTATAAAACATTCTTAAATGAATTTCTATCCGCGTTCAAAAATTTTCGATGTAACAATTCTCAAACGGAAGTTTATTCAGGTCACGATTTTATTAAACAGCTAGATTATCTCCACGTCTTAAACTGCATTTATTATACAGGGTGTTTGGTAAATAACGATAAAACTTGCAATAAAATAGGGCGAACTAAACTGATTTGAGTCAGAAAATCCTCTATCATTTTACAATTTTTATAATAGTTAACAAGATATCAATTACTAAAAATCGCCGAATATAGGTTTTCAATAATTTTTTACTCAAATACTATCAACTTTACAAGTGACAAAAATTTATTTTTTCTACTAGAGTTCTGAGAATTTTTTCAGAATTTTTTAGTACCGTATTTTCTGTTAGTAAAAATAGTTGCCAATATAATATATACACATATATGAAAATGCAGTACTATGAAATTGATAAAAAATTATAAACAAATTCTTAGAATTCTATGAGAAGAAAATAAACAATTTTTGTCTTGCTGTTTTCCTGTAAAGTTGATAATATTTGAGTAAAAAATTATTGAAAATCAGTATTCAGAGATTTTCGCTCTATTCTTATACGAAAGTTTTATCGTTACTTATCAAACATCCTGTATATAAAGATAAAAAGCCTTATGATTGATATATTTATTCTTTTTACTTATGAAATATATGTTGACTTCGTCAACGACTTGAAGAAGATTGAGAAACAACAAATACAATTAAATTAAACGTGATGTAAACAGTGACGCAATAATAAATAATATGCATTGATATTAGTCATTATCAATGGAAAGCGCTCCACAATTAACATGTGAGGACCATGTGACTTAAGTAACTCGCGTAAGGGGCTGTGCACAATAAAAGGAACAGGGAACAGAAAACAGAATAAGAATTTCAACCTATCAAAAATCATGTATTATGGAATACGAGTACACAGTTTCTGATAGGTCGAAATTCTTATTCTCTGTTCTCGGTCCCTGTTCCTTTTATTGTGCGGAGCCCCTAAAACTCGTGCTTTGTGAACACGCGTGTATTTTTTAGTCTTTCTCTGTAATGATAAACGGAAAAATATAATATTGTGATAACAGCATTAGTCAACAGCAATCCACTTGAAAATAAGTTAATTCAATGACAATATTAATGAAACAAATAATATTTTATTAAAACAGGAACATATATTATATTCGTTTCATTAATACTGTCGTTGAATTAATAAAATTATTTTTAATTAAAGGTCTATCAGTTAATTTTTCGAGGATTGGAGCTTTCTAATAGAGTTATTAGCGATCAGGGAAGTCAGGGAAAACCGGGAATGGTTAGTGAAATTAAAAAGTGATTAGGGAAAATGGGAAAACCGAGAAAAATTAGAGAAATTATCAAGGAATTTATTAACTTAAAATTAAATTAAATTACTGTAAAATTCTAAGTTTAAACTCTACTTCTTCAAAAATTATGAAATCGGATTTTTTTAATTTTTCAAAGAGGCAATGCAAATATTTTTCTTTATTTTTAATTTTGCAATGAACAATTTGCAGAAAACTATTAGTAGTCGTATGTTCCACTTCCTGATAAAAAATTTTTCATGCATAAATATGTATAAATATGTATAAACATAGATAAATATTCATAAACATATGCATAATCATATATGAAATATGTCCAGACATGTTCATACATCCCTCTTCCTTTTGTAAAATAAAAATTACTTTTTAGTGTAATAGAAATATTAATAGTAATGTGAAAACATTAAAAATAATTAAAAGATTAATTTTCACACTATTTGTTTTAGAAAAAATCAAGTTTAAAGAAATGTAAAAAAATTCCTTATGTATAATTATATACAAAATTATGTTTAATTGTGTATGAGCAATTTTTTTAAATATTTCTTCAAACTTTTTTTTTTCTAAAACGAATACTGCGAAAATTATCCTTTTAATTATTTTTTATGTTTTCACATTATTATTATTATTTCTATTACACTGAAAAATAATTTTACAAAAGAAAGAAGGATGTATAAACATGTATGGACATATTTCATATATGATTGCACATGTTTATGAATATTTGTGTATGTTTATACATATTTATACATATTCATGTATGAAAAATTTTTTACCTGGTTAATATTTGCAACACACTCACTGCAAGTCGTATCGTGTTATTATTTATATTTATAACTTGTTCTTTAAGATAAATAATTCTTTGAGTATAAATATTTTTTATTATACTATTTATAAAATAAAATATTTTAATATTCTTCTTTGATTTTATTTATAGAATCTTTCAAGTTTTAGTCAGGGAATTTTTTTGAAAAAGTGACGGGAAAAGTCAGGTAAATTTTTTTTCTTTTGCGCTAACAATCCTGTTTCTAACAATATTATGAAAGATCTTGCTTTCCAAGGGTTTTCAGTGTCGCTGAATTTGATTAATCAGGTTCTAGAAGTCTAAAATCTAAATTTAAAAATCTGATTATTGTGAAACTCGATTTTAGCTCTTAGCGGTCACACGGGGTGACTTTGTACCCCAAGGCTTAGGAAAAGTGAAATTAGAGATCTAAAACATTTGAAATTGATACAAGTATCGACATCTGTCACTAGTAGACACGTGTGAGATGTGACTCCATTACATAGGAAGCCGAAAAATCGCATGGCGGCGCTTTGAGCGTTCGTTTTCTCGACGTTTTCATTTTTCCCTCAACCGTAATTTTGCAAAATAAATATACTTTTTGAAAGATCGGCGTATACTGTTATTTTTTTATGGTAGTATCTTGTGCGTACAATCCTAAAATTTTAACCCTTAATATTGAAAAATGGCGGAGTAATGAATTTTTTTCCGAAAAAAGTTATTTTTGCCGAATTTTCACATATATGACCAATTTTTAGAACGCCATCTATAAATTGACTAATATAAATCATTAGAAATGTTGAAGAACTATTCAACAAACATGAAACAATCGATTAGAAATCTTAAAATACCCATATATCTTGTACAACTAATTTTTTTAGCTATGTACTCCGGTGTGGCCGCGATGTGGCCGGGCTGAGGTGTGGCCGCTAAGGGTTAGAAGATTCTTGATATCTCTGAATTTGAATGTAGTATTTAAATATTAAACTTCAAAAATGTAGTGATTTGGGAAAAAAGTTCTGTGGAATTTTATTAGCTCAAAATTATATACTTGTTGCGAATTTTCGACTATCTGATGTAAAAGCTTAGCTTTTCCTAAAAATTCGTTTTTAAAAAATGTTCCTACGACTTTTTGTTACCAAATTACACGCGGATTAAATAAAAGAACATTCTGATTTTGATTGCTCATAACTCTGATGAACTACTGATTTTAATGGAATTATGAGCAAAGTCAAAATGTTCCTTTTTACTTGCGAATAATTCAAGAACAAAAAATCATAGAAACATTTTCAAAAAACGATTTTATAAGCAAAACTTTCACAATATAGATCGTCAAAAATTTTCACAATTTTTTTTGGCACATGACAGACCTACAAAGTGAAAAAAAATTTTCCTTTTTTTCTGCTCGTAGTTTTCTACATATATATAAAAATTATAAAACTCATAAATGTAAAAACTATAGTAACCATTCAAAAGTAGAGATTTCAAGTTTTAAAATCCTTTTTTTAAATTTAAATTTTGGTCATTTTTAACGAAGATATTGTATGTATAGATAATTTTGAACTAATAAAATATCACAGAACTTTTCCTCCAACCCAATAGTAAGGTAGTAGGGAGAGTGGTGTCGGTTGAAACAGAGGGTCAATTGTAACATTGACCGCAATAGCTGTATGTATTGACGAAAGGCTGAACTGCATGCACGGTTGCATACCGTTAACAGACATAAGTCATTGACGAAAAATTGAGTGGCCATTCGCAAGTGCAAATGTAGCAGCACCTATTTTTGTTAAATCAAGGTTAGATTGTAAACTTTGTTACCCGCCATTATTTTAGTGCAACTCGTTCCACAACAATTTGTAATACGACGATACTGTGTGATATGAATATATGAATATATGAATATCAAGCTTTTTTTGCAGTAAGGTATATATCAATTCAATTTATTGTTTACATGTAAGTTTAATGGGTATAAAATCGAAACAAGCGGCGGTGGTTGCAAAAGTAACAATCACAGCAGTGTCGATTGTAACATGAGTAATTATTTAGAAGACGTTCCTCATCATCAATTTCAATGAAATTATGCTCACATTCAAAGCGTTTTTGCATGAAACGAAAGAATCTGGTAGTAAAATGTTGTGCTCAGTCCCACGAAGTGAAATATTAATCATTAAAGTTAACTGTTGTTAGGTTATGAAATCTGTCACATCGATGGTATAAAGGGTTACACAAATTTTCTATTTTATAAACATAAATTCATTGCTTTATAGCCCGATAAATTTAGACAAAATTTCAGTAAATAAAACAATTAAATAGAAGAAGAAATGTTTTGACGTGGTTAGGTTCCAAAGACGGAGTAGAATATGGAATCACAGTTTTAGACCAAAATTTGATATGGCGTGTGCCCGAAATTTTTAATTTTCTGTTTTATCGATTTGTAGCCGTATTTTGCATTTCTCGCTAAAAATGGTAAGAACCAAATTTATGGAGAATTAAATTCTCTATCTTTTTTATCTGAACAACTTTTTTGTAAAATAATTATTTATTGCTAATAATAAGCGTAAAGTGTATAAAATTAGGAGATTGTCCCAGTTTTTTAAACTTTTGGACCATTTTTATTAAAAATAGGTGATATATTTAAATGGCAAAGTTGTAGAGGACTAAATTCTCTACAACTTTCATATAAACCAGTTTTTCGTACGACGAACGGATCACGAGCGGGAAGACGCTGAACACATAGGCATGGCGGAAGAGACTCAACTCATTTCCACACCACCCAAGAGGTAGAGTTTTCGGCGCGTTTTTTTTTACGTGGTTTTCCCAATAGGCCTAGTCCACAGTCAAACTTTTTTATGCAATGGTCATTTACGAAATTTACTGCAATTTCAGTCTTTTTGGCGCACATTCAAATTCGGTATTAACTGAAGATTGCGTTTCTCAAAATTGTAGAGGACTAAATTCCCTACAAGTTTCGTATAAACCAGTTTTTCGTACGACGAATGTATAACGGCCGGGAGCACGGTAAAGACAGGCCGGGGGAACTCGACGAGCAGGACGATGATGAAATTGTCAACGACTTCTCTACCCAATCAGGTGAAATGTGTACCGAAGAAAACGAGGTTGAAGACCGAACAGAAACGCAATTTTCAGTTAATACCGAATTTGAATGTGCGCCAAAAAGACTGAAATTGCAGTAAATTTCGTAAATAAAAAAGTTTGAATAAAAAATACTATTAGTGTGAATAAAAAATACTATTAGTGTGAATAAAAAAGTTTGAATAAAAAGTTTGAATAAAAAAGTTTGACTGTGGACTAG
>NW_017296044.1:47873-49654 GCF_001594075.2 Trachymyrmex cornetzi
GGTTAGCTGCAAAAAAATATTTTTTTTGTTACAACCGACACCACTCTCCCTAATCTTCATGAAGAAGGATCTGTGTGTGTGTGTGTGCGTGTGCGTGCGTGCGTGTGCGTGCGTGCGTATTAAAAATAAATTTGAAATTAGTATTAACTGTACTTTACGAAGCACTGATAAGCTTTGAATGAAGCGAAACTGAAAACTTGATGTTGCTTTAGAATTAAACCTAAAACCAAGTTTATGTAATGAAATAATTTTTTTTTTCAAATTCTGTTTGCCATATTTAATTTTTAATTCTATTCACCATTTTGGATTTTTTATTTTTGACCTCAGATTCGAATAAAGCATTATAAAATTATCCCATAATGATGTTCTTAAATAAGGTTATCAATCCATAAGAGTAGTTAAAGCTAAGTAGTCCATACATAATTTTTTTCTATGTTCAATTCCTCGCACAACATAAATAAAATACCCATGTGCCTCAAGAGCTTTACTTTTTCGTCGCATATATCCCAGAATATCGATTCTTTCTTTTGTCTTATTTCGTTGATTTCGAGTTAAATTTTCGTTTTAAGTCCGTCATTTCTCGTCTTATTTTTTTCCTTCTGTTAGTTTTCTTGAAATTTACTAACGTTCCTTCATATAAAAACATAAATAGTCACTCTTGTGTATTTTTACAATTTTTAATATATTTTTTAAAGCAAATCATACATTTTGAAATTTAAAATGTCAATTAAAAATCAATTGAGGAATATTTCAATTGAGACAGAGAGAGAGAGAGAGAGAGAGAGAGAGAGAGAGAGAGAGAGACAGAGAGATTAATTTAATAAATCTAAAACAATACTTTAATACTATTCATTCAAAAAAGATCGATTCTTCAATTTCTAAAACAATTACTTATTGTTAATATTTTTAATATATGTATAATAGCTAGGAAAATTAATAACTAAGGAAAAAATCCAGTTTTTTTTTCTTGTATAATGTTATATTTGCATCAGACTTACACATTTATTTAGAAAATACGCTCATATTTTTTTCGAATCAGCAATTTTTTACGTGAATTAAAAAATCGAGGTTATTTGTTCGATAAATTATGCTGATAACCAAAAGCATTACTGATTCGAATCAGCACGACGAATTATTGCCGTCAATCTAATCACAAATATGTACTTAATAATTCTTTAAGATGATATAACGAGACGTTGATTTCGCAATAGATATAATTTATTTCGATAACGGTCTTCTCGATGTGGAAAAACGCATTTATTACAGATCATTTCTAAAAATAACGCAATTAGAGCGAACATTGCAAAAACGTTTGCAAAAGAACACTTGCGAGGAATTTCATGGCGACAATCTTGATTAATTAATTGTAATTCGCAATTCTTCATCCCTTCTTGTATATAGATAGTTACAATAAATGCGAAGTATCGCAAGAAACAATTGTATACTTTTTCTGGATTGCGCCAATGCTATATGTTTCAATGAAAAGAATAATAATAATTTTTACTTTATTTTAGGTACTATAAATCGCTTTAACTAAATTTAGTTTTTTTCGTTTATTTGTGTTATTCACATATCGATCGAGTTTAACTTAAATTTATTATAATAATAATTTTTTAGAATTATTAACTTAATTTATTTTTTCCTCTAAAAACTGAAAAATTTTTGGCAAATTAAAAAGAATTATATATACAGGGTGGGGAAAAAGTATGGAAGCAAACAATTATTTCCGAAACTATTCATTTTTCGACAAAATGTCTTAGACATAATTTTTATGGTATGAA
>NW_017296044.1:49904-51049 GCF_001594075.2 Trachymyrmex cornetzi
TTACGTTATTTGTATGCAGCTCGTAAGGGTCATTTCAAGGTCATGCCGTCTATGCCACATAATACATCTTTTCATACCATAAAAATTATGTCTAAGACATTTTGTCGAAAAATGAATAGTTTCGGAAATAATTGTTTGCTTCCATACTTTTTCCCCACCCTGTATATTACATATACGGATGACTTACATATACTATATGGATGAACTTTACACATATACACAGTGTATTATGACAATCTAATCTGATGAAATGAATTATCAAAACGGTTCGAGATATAGAAAAAAATGAGACAAAATTGAACGGTTTTAACAGCTTTAACTTTGTGTCACTATTACATATTTATACGCGTATAAAATATAATTACATCTTTCTCTTAAACAGAATTCTCTTAAAATATTTTTCGATTCAGTTTCTTATTTTCTGTAAAAAAGTACTACAATTTATTTTTAGAAAAAATTATTACTTTAAAAGAGATCTTAATTGTATAATCGTATATACAGGGTGTTTGATAATAATTAATGAAAAATCTTTTGCATAGGGGCAAAATGGACTAAACTGAGAAGAAAAGTCCTCTACAATTTTGCAATTTTTGTAATAGTTAACAAGATATTAATTGCTAAAAATTGCCGAAAATTGGTTTTCAATAACTTTTTACTCAAAAACTATCAACTTTACAGAAAAACTGTAAGAGACAAAAATTGTTTATTTTCTTCTTATAAAGTTTTGAGAATTTTTTTAGAATTTTTTAATACCGTATTTTCTCATGTTGGTAAAAATAAGGAAAAAAATGCAATACTAAAAAGTTGATAAAAAATTCTGAAAAAATTCTTAGAGCTCTATGAGAATATAATAAACAATTTTTGTCTCTTACAGTTTTTCTGTAAAGTTGATAGTTTTTGAGTAAAAAGTTATTGAAAACCAATTTTCGGCAATTTTTAGCAATTAATATCTTGTTAACTATTACGAAAATTGTAAAATGGCAAAGGACTTTTCTTTTCAGTTTAGTCCATTTTGTCCCTATGCAAAAAATTTTTCATTAATTATCAAACACCCTGTATATACAGGGTGTTTGGCGACTACCGCATTTTTTGTCATACGTGGGTAGAACAGCCTATACTGAATCAAAAAGTCCTGTACCATTTTG
>NW_017296044.1:51479-51774 GCF_001594075.2 Trachymyrmex cornetzi
AAAAAATTTTTTTCAGGGCTGAAAATTTAGCTAAACATGTCTACTTTAATTTGCCGTGTGGCCCCTTTCAAAATTCAAAATGGCGGCGTGTCCACACTCCAAAATACAGGAAAACTATTTTATATTTTTCCTATTATGTGCAAAAAAAAGTATTACAGCGTATATTAAAAAATTATTTTTGTTACGAAAATTGGTAATTAGTTTATCCACTTTAAATTTATTTAATACAATTTTGGGAATTCAAGATGGCGTTTCCAAAATGGCGGACCAAAATAAAAAATTCGCCTGTTTCGGG
>NW_017296044.1:51807-52059 GCF_001594075.2 Trachymyrmex cornetzi
TGATTACGAATCTGCAGTCAATATTCGAAAATTCAAAATGGTAGACCCAATATAACCGACCAAAAAGCGTAATATCACTTGATCCTAATCAAATTTATAATAAAAAATTTATCGAAATAACAAAATTTCAATCTCTACAACTAAAACTATTTCAATAAAAAATCGAAATTTTTGGTCGGTCATATTGGGTCTACCATTTTGAATTTTCGAATATTGACTGCAGATTCGTAATCAGCGACCTCGAAAACCCCC
>NW_017296044.1:52580-58123 GCF_001594075.2 Trachymyrmex cornetzi
TATATATATATATATATACACATATATATATATATATATTGAGACCGTTGTATATATTTCGTTGAGGCTGTTGTAATCTTCCAATTTTGATGTGGTTTTGTATTCAGGGGTTTTTGGGGTCGCTGATCTCGAATCCGGTTTCAAATTTTGCAAATTCAAAATGGCTGAACCAATCAAACGGACGGAAATATTATGGAAATCTTAAAGATCTTTTGATTACGGCCAAATTTCATATAAGGGGGATTTAGGGGTCGCTGATCTCGAATCCGGACTAAAAATTTGAAAATTCAAAATGGCTGAACTAATATGGCGGACGTAAATGCAAAAAGTCTTCCGATTTCAGGGAAATGAAGCATTAGAAGATTTTCGGGATTGTTGATGCTGAATCTGATTTTAGAATTCAAAAATTCAAAATGGCTGAATCAATATTGCGGACGGAAGTGCTCAAAATTCTCAGATTGCAGTGAAATTTAGCAATTAAGAGTTTTCGGGGTCGTTGATTTCTGTTGAAATCTAGATTTTGGGGGTCGCCGATTTCGAATCCGAATTTAAAATTTGAAAATTCAAAATGGCTGAACTAATATGGCGATTTGAAATTTTACGAAAATGTTAAAAATCTTTCAATTGCAGCAAAATTAAGCATTAATAGGTTTTCGGGGTCGTTAAGGTCGAATCCGTACTTAGAATTTAAAAATTCAAAATGGCTGAACCAATATGGCGGACGGAAATGCTAAAAGTCTTCCGATTTCAGCGAAATGAAGCATTAGAAGGTTTTTGGGATCGCTGATTAGGTTTAAAAATAAAAAGAAAAAATCAATATTTTATATATCTGCATTCAAAACTTGAATAAGTATGTAAAATAATATAAAGAATAAGAGTCAACGAGTGATAAATAAGAAAAGTTTATAAAAATCAGGATAAAATCAGGGTCATGTGAGGTCAGCGCGCGCATGAAATGGACTAGTAAATTTAAAAAATAAATGAAAAAAAAGCATTCTAAAACTTGAAATCTCTACTTTTGAAACCTGTACTTTAAAAAACCGTATTATTCATATTTCATAAAGTTACACAAACATAAATGAAGATGCATCAAATCTCAAAATTTTTTACGAAATTTGCGAAATTCCATGGAGCCAAGTAAAAATTGTACACAAATGTAGTTTACATCTTTCCAAAGAGTGAATCTTTACCTTCAATTTATTTTTTTATGAAGCTTCGTACGATTTTTTTTCACCGAGTTATTCAACGTCGAAGTAAAAAGGGTCGTTTTTACTCAATGTTGAATAAAAAAAGCAAATTAAAGATAATGACTTATAATAAAGTTTTTGCATACAAAAATGATTTAAAGTTAGCATTCAGAAGTTAGTTTTAAGCTTTAAAACGCTTATTTTAAACATTGCTTTGTAATCATTTTTCGCAGAAATACTTAAACCTTGATTTTGACCTTTTTAAAGCTAATTCTAAATGATCCTTTAACTTCAAGATAGAATGACTTCGTAAATAATAATCGTAACGAAATTTTTAAAAAAGCATTTTAAAGGTTGAAATCTTTATTTTTGAAATCGGTAATTGGTATTTCAATCCGACTGATCCTTTATGGAGCTATACGGGCACAAATGGATACCCGTTATATGTGAAAATTTTGTACAAATTTTACAAATGTCTATGGCGTGAAGTAAAGATCACACAAAAATGCGGTTTACAGTAATCGAAAGTGTAAATCTTTACCTTTAATTTGCTTTTTTATAGACCTCGGTACGATTTTTTTTTCATCGAGTTATTCAACATTGAATAAAAAGGATCGTTTTTGCTTCAACGTTGAATAATTCGGTGAAAAAAAATCGTACGAAGCTTCATGAAAAAAAAATTGAAAGTAAAGATTCACTCTTTCGAAAGATATCAACCGCATTTGTGTACAATTTTTACTTGGCTCCGTGGAACTTCGCAAATTTCGTAAAAAATGTTGAGATCTGATGCATCTTCATTTATATTTGCGTAACTTTATGAAATATGAGTAATACGGTTTTTTAAAGTACAGGTTTCAAAAGTAGAGATTTCAAGCTTTAGAATGCTTTTTTAAAAATCTCGATACGATGATTTTTGACGAAGTTATTCTATCTCGGAATTTACCTATTTTTGCAGGGTGGAACAAGTGATCCTTTAATTTTGTTGAGTAGTGTATATATAACATATCTGTATAATATATATTATATATATATTATATATATACATAAAGTATACGACTCAATTTTTTGTAAATAATTATAATATAGTGTTATTTTTTACTCTCTTCCATCAATTAGAGTAAAATTTATTTAACCACACTTTTTTTTGCTTTTATTTATTAATACTGAGTTATTTAATGTCACAAATTAGACTTTTTTTAAAGGAGAACATATTAAATAAAAAACAAAATCAATTTTAGTATTTTATGTTATTTTCTTTGAGCTGTTTAAAAATTAAATTTGCTATGTTAAAACTAACATATAGTATTCTTTGTTATTTTTCTAGTGTATATTTCCAACTAGAAAAACAATACGCACCGTCGAAAGCACGTCATGGGCGCAAGGGTACACGATGATCACTGATTGCGTTCTTTGTCTTGTAATTGTCATCACAACATCACTTGATGCTTAATAAGAACGAATTTATGTTGTAACTACGCGTGTCTGTTTGTACGTTTCCACTTGGTTTATGGCTAATTAGCTAAGAGCTAAGTCATGGCGTCACGAGATTATTTTACTTCGCGCAATATGACCTCGGCGTTATGGTAGTCGGATCTTTAAAAGACTTTATGGCGAATGGCGGAATTTTCCATAAAAATTTATACGAGAAATCCACGTATTACGGGGGTAAAACACGAGACATTTCACGCGTACGAACATTTACGTCATGCATGATACGCTGTATTTATTATCTCACTCATTATTTGTTAAGATAAAAGAATTACACATGTGACATGTAAAACAAATTGAATCTCAAATTACCTTAATTAATCTTTCTCTTATATTGATATCTTAATTTTTTTATTTATTGATTATAAGGATGGCGCATAAAGTGTCATACCATTTAATTATCTCATTCAAATTACATGTGCAATATCGATTTTTTAATTGTAATCAAATACTATATACTTCGTGAAAATTCTGTTAGGTCCAGTTCCACAAATGTACTATTATTTCGGTTCAATTTCTCTCTTCACCAATTTTGAAATTAGAAAAAAATAAAGAGTAAAACCGGTGGCTTGTTTTCCTGCTAGATCGCATGCAAGCCGTTATGCTAGCTGTGCTGCCTACGCTGCTAGAAACATGGCGTATTGCGTGCTGCCATGCGTGCTAGCATGCTAGTTTTCAATGATAGATTCGGTGTTATTTTTCTGACGAGATTTGCTGCTAGGTAGGTAAAGAATTTAGATTAGGACATACACAGAAGGTATTATTAAAAAAAAGATAATATTTAACGTATGTTTTACGTAGTAATATTAATAAACACATAAAAAAGTAAGAATAAATACATAGAAAAAATGAAAGCTGTTATTAGAAGACGAAGGCTAGCTGCGCTTGCTCTCCTTTTAATAGCAGCTAGAGAATAGGAGCAAAAAAAGAAAAAAAGTTATACAATAAAATATATATGAAGCAATAGAATATACAATAGAATATATACAAACATCAAACTAACTCACAAGTGAATTAACACGTGTGAAGCCATGACTAGCAGCGCTTCCATCACAGCAGTACGCAACGCAGACCACAAAGAAGCACGCAACGAATCTATCAGCTAAACCAGCAAGAAAACAAACATCGCGTGCCGTAGGCTTAAGTTGTACCGAGATTAAAGTTAATCTTATATTAGGTGTACAACTTTGCTTCCGCCGTTTTTTTCCGAAATTCGAGGCTTTATTGTAAAAAACTGGTTATACATTTATGATTCAAAGTATTGTCCATTGCTGGCCACTACTTTTTCCCATCTTTCGGGCAGCGTACGAATCCCGCTTCGAAAAAACTGGTCTTTTGAGGCGATCCACGAATCGATCCAATTTTTTACTTCTTCATAAGACCGGAAGTGCTGGTCAGCCAGGCCGTGTGCCATTGATCGAAACAAGTGATAGTCAGAGGGAGCAACGTCTGGAGAATATGGCGGGTGGGGTAGGACTTCCTATTTCAACGTTTCCAAGTATGTCTTGCCCACTTTCGCAACATGGAGTCGAGCATTGTCATGCTGCAAAATCACTTTATCGTATCTCTCGTTGTATTGCGGCCGTTTGTCTTTCAGTGCTCGGCATCAATTGCGTCGATACCGATCGCCTGTGATTGTTTCAGTCGGTTTTAACAGCTCATAATACACTACGCCGAGCTGGTCCCACCAAATACAGAGCATGACCTTGGAGCCGTGAATATTCGGTTTGGCCGTCGACGTGGAAGCACGGCCGGGAACTCCCCATGATTTTCTGCGCTTGGGGTTATCGTAATGAACCTATTTTTCGTCCCCAGTCACAATGCGATGCAGAAATCCCTTTCGTCTTTGCCTTTCACAAGCAGCTGTTCACAAGCAAACAAACGCCGTTCAACATCTCTCGGCTTCAACTCATACAGCACCCAATTTCCTTGCTTCTGAATCATTCCCATGGCTTTGAGACGTTTTGAAATGGCTTGTTGAGTCACTCCCAATGATCGTGCCAATTCTTCTTGATTTTGACACGAGTCTTGATCAAGTAATGCCTCCAATTCTGCATCTTCGAAAACCTTCTCTCTTCCACCGCTATGCCAGTCTTCGATGTCAAAATCACCGTTCTTGAAGCGTTGAAACCACTCACGACACGTTGTTTCACTAATAGCGGGCTCACCATAAGTATTTGAGAGCATTCGATGAGCCTCAGCCGTAGATTTCTTCATATTGAAGCAGAAAATTAAAATCTCCCGCAAATGACGAGAATTTGGCTCGTAAATTAACATTTTCAATCGAGAATAACTTTATGATGCAGACACAAATCGACTAATGTTTCTATGGGGTTATGTTGACAGATGCCCAAGTTTATTGTATGACGTCTATGATCTATTTATTTCGACCACCACTTACCGCTAAAGCCATCTATAGGAAAACGGCGGAAGCAAAGTTGTACAACTAATATTTATGGAATCGGGTTTTAGGTATGGTATAGATTACAAATCAAAATTGGGCGGAGTTGAAGGCGTATACATCGGTTTGTGAAATGAAGGACATCGGAAAATTGATTTAAAACGTTAAATATAAAGTAAAAGTTGTACCGTTCTTATGGAAACAAAAAATGTGGCAAAAACTCAAAAACATTCATGCCGATCATATGCTATTATGCCATTCATTATCTGAAAATTTGTGTCAAAAAATGATCAAAACATAACATAACATTATATTTATATTTTTTGACCGTATATTTGAGAAACTCAATTAATACTAGAAATTTAACTGTCTATTACGGTCGGAGCTGGATCTTCGTTGCTTTTTAATAATTCAATCTTGAATTACTAATATATACTATATATGTACTTGCATATATACCATATTGT
>NW_017296044.1:58363-68309 GCF_001594075.2 Trachymyrmex cornetzi
CCGAGGCCTTAGTAATATTCTTCGCAATAATCGGTACACTAAGGAAACAACGTCTTTCTTTCAGGCGACGTAATCTAAACAATATATTTATATTTTTTAACCGTATAACATAACATAATATCGCATCTCCAAGAGATTGTGAGCAGTCATATTGAATGTTATTCATTAGAGACAATTTTCCAAGTTTTGGTAATTAATTCTATATCAGTTTTGTAATTAAAAATAAATGTATTAAAGAATTGGAAAGAATAAGGGCACTAGGAGTCAGGCGCACAAAACGTCGCGCAAATAATACACCTATGAAGCGTAAAACTTCTTTATTCACTAAAAGCGCTTACATCTTTCGGCTTACTTTTGAGCCTTCCTCAGAGACAACATAAACTAACATATATAGGGGAGAATGGGCATGAAGGGGTCACGTTTTGAAAGGGCTGTTTTGTATTGCAACTAACTGAATGATTCTAAAAATTTAAAAATATTTTCATTTGATAACAATGCTAAAACTACGTCAGCCATAAACATTTGACAGTCATCGTCAAAACGGCGTTTCCGTAATGAGAGATGGAAAATTATCGCTACGAAAAGTACGTTTCTTGAGTTAAATTTCCAAGTTTTTTTCATTTATTTGCGATGAGCTTTTAGAAAAAGTTTTTTTTTTATCAAATACTATATACATTAACGTAACTAAGAACGTAGTTACAAATTTTTTTGTTTATTTTGGTTTATCAGATATTTTGTGATTAGATTTTTTACATATAATTTTATGAAAGGGCCGGTATTGACAGCTATGAAGGGGCCAATTCTTTTATTGCATATCTAGAGATGTCCTTTTCAATACAATTGATTTTCTACTTTTTTTAAAGTACAATTTAGGAAATTTTAGTACTTTTCGGGAATTTCACTACTTTTTACGACTATTCGCACGGCGTATAGTACACGATCGCTCGGCGTCAGTGTGTAATCTTGTCAGCACACAGCCACACAGTATTAAAGTGTCGTCAGACAGTTATCGTACACAGCCTCCTTCTCCGAGGAACATCCCTGTGCATACTTATTGTAGGTAAATAGATTTTTAAGTATTTCTGTATTATAAAATGACATTTCTTATGGTTTATAGGTTATGTTTAGGTTTAGGTTATAGCGATTATCGATTTCACCCTTTTCAGATCAAAATGTCCTCAAACAATACTAAAGATAGACCAAAGAAAAAGAAGCGACCTTCTGTTACTGTTATCCAGGAAGCCGTTAAAGAAGTTATTGAATATGGTCACAGCATCAACAGCATTGCACTCGCTCGTAATATCTCAAGAACGTACTTGGCTAGAATTGTAAATAGAGCAAAAGAATCAGATAATCCATATGTTCACTGTCCTAATATAGGCAATAGGCGCATATTTACATTACAACAGGAAAATGATTTAGAAGACTATCTCAAGATAACATCAAAAATGTGTCATGGCCTGTCATACAAACAAACAAGAAATTTAGCATTTCAATATGCTGAAACACTTTCCGTTACCCCAGACAAATGGAAATCAAATAAAGAAGCAAGTATTGACTGGCTGCAGGGTTTTATGAAGCGCCACAAAAGTCTAACAATTCGCAAACCTGAAGCCACTTCTCTTTCAAGGGCCACTAGTTTCAACAAAACAAATGTTAAAATGTTTTTTGACAAATTAACCGCACTTATGACCAAGTATAAATTTCCACCACATTTGATTTTTAACCTTGATGAGACTGGTTGCAGTACTGTCACAACTCCTCCAAAAGTAATAGCTCAGCGTGGGACAAAGCAAGTGGGACAGGTTACTTCCGCTGAACGAGGCAACTTAGTGACAGTACTTTTCATGATCAATGCTTCTGGATCCTCACTGCCACCGGTTTTTATATTTCCAAGAGTTCATTACAAGGATATTATGTTAGTTAATGGCCCAGTAGGAGCTCTTGGCTTAGCTAATAGTAGCGGTTGGATGAATGAAGAATGTTTCGTATCAGCACTTCAGCATTTTATGAAATATGTTAATCCAACAGAAGAAAATCCTATGTTGATCCTTATGGATAATCATTGTACACACGTAAACGTTTCAGTCATAGAATTCGCTAGGAAAAATCATATAATTATTTTAACTTTCCCACCACATTGTAGCCATCGCTTACAGCCACTTGATGTGGCTGTGTTCGCGCCATTCAAATCAAGATATAAAATAGTAATGAATGAATGGATGTTATCAAATCCTGGTGTTACAGTGACTATTTATCATGTTGGTCAATTTGTTAAAGAAGCATTTTTGACGTCTTTCACGCCTCACAATTTGACACAAGGATTTGCTAAAACCGGCATATATCCATTAAATTCAAACATATTCTCAAATGAAGACTTCCTTCCTTCATATATTACTGATCGGTCTCTACCTACTGAGAGTGACTCTCAACAGCAATCAGAAGAACAATCTAACATCGTGGAAGTAACATATATTCATGTAACTCAAGATCCAACTCATGTAACTGAAGAATCCGAATCATCGCCTCAACTTAGCACTTCTACAAAAAATATAGTCCCACTTGAACGTATACGTCCTTTTCCGAAAGCAGGGCCTAGGAAAAAGGTAATAAGTAAACGTAAAATGAATTCAGCAATTATAACAGACACATCAGAAATGCAAAAAATATTAGAAAAAGAAAATGAATCAAGATCTAAAAAGAAGAAAATACAGAATATGACCACGATAAAATCTATAAAATCACTTAGGAAAAAATGTGAAATTAGTAACAGCAGTCTAAATAGTCAGGATATTTTATTACATAGCAATGACTCACTCAATAAAATTTCAGAAACTAAGGTAGGAAAGATTTCATCTAATACTATGGCAATTTCTGAAAATACTAAATCATCTGACAATAATTGCTGTGTCTGTTCAATAGATTATTCCATAAGTAGTGAAGACTGGTATCAATGTAAATTGTGCTCTGGCTGGGCTCATACTTCGTGTGGCAATAAGGGAAATTTTCATTTCTTTTGCAATAAGTGTTTTTAAAAATATTATATTTTGTTTCCACACATTTATTAATTTTATTAAAAAAGTATGTTTGTTAAAGGATAACATTGTGATTAAATTTCTAAAAAAGTATATTTGTTAAAGGATAACATTTTGATTTTATTTGCGTTAAAATTTGAATAATTTAGTACTCGGCCCTTTCAAAACAGGGTATAGCCCTTTCAATACCATGTTGTTTTGAAAGGGCTGAATTTCAAATTTATAAAAAATGATGATTAATCTTAGTTAACGATTAAATATTATTTTTCTGTTAAATGAATCTTATAGGCAAATGTGTATTGTTAACTACAAAAGTGATTATATTTGTTTAAACACCAGATTACATTTTTTTTCCGTACCTTAAAGAAAAACGGCCCTTTCATGCCCACTCTCCCCTAATTATCGTATTGAATTCGTCGCAGGGTTGAAAGCGGTAGGATTATGGTTGAGTAAGAATGAGAATAAGAAGGAATTAAAACCAAAAAGAGCGAAAGAAAAAGGAAAAAAAAAGAAATTAGGAAACATCGAAAAACAGAATATGGAGAGCCCATTCATGAAACAACTTTAAGATTACAACTATCCAGCAAATATAAGGACGCTCACCACGCTCACAGAGCACCACATCGCAAACGTTCCCACAAAAACAATTCAAGAACCGGCTTCTGACAATGCCGGCCAGTCAGTATCAGACACAGTGAGTCACTTTTTGTTTTTTAGCTCGTAATTTTCCGAGATAACAAATGGAAAAATGTAACGTTAAAGCGTTAATCAATTCCAAGAAAAAGAAAGTTGGAAAGTAATCGATAAACACGTCAAAAGTGAGCCGAAACATGTAAGCGTGTTTAGTGAATAAAGAAGTTTCATCCTTCATAGGTGTATTATTTGCGCGACGTCTTCTGCGCTTGACTTCTAGTGCCCTTATTCTTTCCAATTCTTTAATTTATAAGGAGTCTTGGTTAGTTTGATTTGTTATATACGGATAAATGTATTATATGTAAAGCAAATGGTATGACGTTTCGTCCAATGTGATACATGTCATACCTAACATTGAACAGAATTTTCTAATAAAATGCAAAATTTACTTACACAGTTAAAAAAAATCACACCCAAAAAAAATATTCTGCCGTTTAGCGGTTCCGTATTAATGTCAGAGGATTTTCCATTTATATATGACCTCGAGAGGATACTCTCCAAAATAGAGGAATTTCGTTTACCCATGACAGGTTGGCTTTAAGATTGCAATCCTCTTAATAATAGAAGAATCTCTTTGCTTGAATTAAATATCATATTTACTTGTAATAAGAAAATTATGGTTATATCTTAATGAAAAAAATAATTCTTTTGTTATATTATTGCTTTTTATTTTTTCAGTTTAATTTATATTTTTACTGTTTCGCATACTTATATTCCGTCTTATTAACTACAATTAATTATTGAAAAACGCATCGCATCGCCGGCGCCGGTAAGATTTGAACCTACGATCCCTAGAACGGCAAGCCTAATACATTTACTGCTTAGCCTAATACATTAGCTGAGCTAATCGCACGCTTGTGATCGAGTCATTGCCAACGGTATACCTCCTACTGTAACCATTCTTAATTTCATGACAGTTTCATATTATTAATATTTGATGAGGTTACATAAAAACGAAATAACACTGGTATTTATTAATTCAAAATAATTAAGATAAATATTATATGAAAAAACACCATTGTGGAACAATATAAAAGTCATGTTGCATGCACAATTTGATTCCAAAATAAATATTTATTTAAATTGAAACTATGAATTACTTCAAACAAGAAAAAAATTTCTTGTTTCTAAACTATGTTTCACTTTTCCTAAATCTGTTATATAGAACTGAAAGAAATATACCAAATTTTTCTGATCAAATAAATTTTCTTACATCAATATATTATTAAATATTCGAGTTAATCAAATCTGACTTTTCGATAAAATTTTATAATATACTTCAAAAGAGAATAAATTCTTATTTTGAGTATATGATATTGAGTATTTCTAAAACTTGGGATGAATACATTTTAAAACTACTAGCGAGAAAATATTCTTTATTGAAAGTAACCGTTACTTAAAAGAAGAAAAATAAAATGAATAATTGCTTTTCTTGGCAATAGAATGATATTTTTCTGTATGTTATATATCTGATTGTCATATGCTTATTAGAGGAAGTCGTTTTTACGTAATCCAAAAAATACTCTCGTTTGTAGAGAATAATATTCCTTTCAATATAGGAATCTTCTTGAGATATATATATATAATAATGTGTAGCTAGGATAGCACGTCTTGAGGAAACATGAGCTATGATCAAAAATAAATTCCTCTATACAAAATTCTATTATAATAATTTGAATAGCCTTTTGAAATAAGAGGATGTACAAGAAGTATCTTGCATATTCTTTTATTTCAAAAGGCTATTATAATAGAATTTTCTATAGAGGAATTTATTTTTGATCGTAGCTCATGTGTCCTTATTTTTATAGATGAATACGTGTTATAAATACACGCGCCTGATTCATTTAAGATTTTTTGCTTAGAGGAAATGCTAAAAGTAATTCCCCGCTTATCGGCAGAATATTTTTTTTTGGGTGCAATATTCTGAAATATTTTTAAATAGTTTTAATGAGATAATATGACATTTCATGCATCACCTTCTATATATGGTAAGTCTCATATAATTATTATACAATATCGAAATATCAATTTATTTTCGATCATGGGTTATCTTTCAGATAATTTTATCGCAGTAGATCTAGTGTGAATAACATGCAATGTGGATTATTTTGGCACTTTTCGTCACATATTTGTATAAGTAATTGATAATACAATATAAGTTTGATACCCTCGAAGTTTTTTCTTATAAGTAAAATATCTTTCTTTAAATCTTGAAATAGAAATATTATACATTAACGTTTATCTAAATTTAATTTGAAATATGATATTTCGTTCATCAACTATAAAACTAAAACAATCGAACAAATATATTTCTTTACAACATCCAATTAATTTATTCTAAAATAATTTAGAAAGAGATATCTTTATCTTTGAATGTTTCTTATTATCTCGCGATTTCGCGTAAAAGGAACCACAGTAATGTCGTTGCGCTTAGCGCCGAGACAACGTGTCTCCTGATATATACACATATATACGAGTATATATATATATATATATATGTACATATATCGCAATCATTGTATAGATACAATTTAGTAAACCAGAGATTTCTAGACAGACAACGGAAAACACTTTAGTTATGGAATAATACATTTTGGAATAATACAGATAAAAATTCTCGGCGGTTATTCATATTTATATCATAGAGATGATCACTTATTATTAGCGATGGGATTAAGTATCTTACAAGTAGGTTCGAATCTGTTAAAGAAGTTTCGAACTCTCTATGATTACTTCGAAAAACAGTAGCAGTACTTCCAAGTAGATTCAAACCTAAACGAAATAGGTTCGAACCTCTATGAATACCTCGAAAAATAAAAATAGTACTTCCAAGTGGACTCGAACCTAAACGGAATAAGTTCGAACCTTCTATGAGTACCTCGAAAAATAAATTTGGATTAATAAATTTACATGGATTAATAAATCCATGTAAAAGAATATTTAATTGTTTTCTAATAGCTATTATTTTCGATAAGTTTACATTCATCTCACTACTAATTTCTTCCGTAACATAAAAAAATATACCCAAAACGACCACAATTGTATGAAGAGCATTCTGGATCAGTTAATAATTCAAAATTATATTTTAAAGTTGCTAACGCTAAGATTATAGCACGTTTTTGAAAAATCATTTCTATTTCTTATAATTTCTAAGATATTCGCTTCGAAAGAAAAAAATCGATTTTTTCAAGAGAGGATTTCACCCCCTTAACGCTCTCAGCACGTATAAAAGAATACATTTCGCCTATTTTTATAATTATTTCAATATAAAAACTTAAAGAAAGGGTATTACAATCGAAGGCCACGAAAGAGTTTGGCATTTATTCACATATTTTCTTCAAATAGTGAATAAAACATGTAAATGTACATATATTCGTGTAATAACATGTCCAAGAAATTATAATTAAATGCTGAAATGTACCTTGAAAACGTTTCGAAATGTTTAAAAGTAAAAAAATACATAGATCATATGAATTTCTATTCGTTAATAACCCTGTTAGAGTTCGAGTACTACTTGTAAAAGATTCAATTTTGTACGATAAAAAGTACTTTCTAAGTATATTCCGAATCTTACAGGTACTCGTATGTAAGATTCGAAACCAGCAAGTTGGGATTGATTACTTTGCAAGTATGAAGTATGAAATATTATTTCTTATGAGTATTACTCGAATCCTAGAAAATAAAACTAAATTATTGAATTTGACTCGAATTTTTAAGTACATATTGAGTTTGATCTCATCTTTACTTATTATCTATTTCCTTTTATAAAGATACGTGAGCATCGTTTATAGCTTATACATTATATACATATAATGATTATATATTGTATATATACATACTAGTCGTTTACGTATCTGTACAGATTGTACATATTACGTACATTATATCATATTGATAGATTAGACGTTATACGTTACGGTAACAGAGTATTTTTATATCGCAATGCGAAGAACTTACGTGATTGCTTCATATCAATTGATTTATCACAAACTTTCAAGTGTTTTGCAGTTTTATGAAAGTTTAATTGTAATATAAGAAAATATAAATAAAATATAGTATAGGATGTTTCATAACATCTAACTTCAAAAATAAATTCAGGATATAAACTTTCTATGTTACAAAAATAACATAAAAAGTTTATATAAACACTTGTACATATCCGATTTTGGTTCTAAGTTTTGTTTTATATATGTTTCGTGTTTCATTAGCTTGCATTACAAGCTGAGCTAACATAATATTTTTACACATTAATTTTGTTATTAATTAATAGTAAATATATCTTAATTTAAATTATAGCAGGGTTGGCAAGTAACGCATTACGTGTAACATTACTGTTACAAGTTACTTTTTTCATTAACGAATGGGTAACGGCGTTACATTTTTTTGAGTAACGTTCATGGTAACGCAGTTACATTTTTTGGGTAATGGTAGCCTATACGAAGTTAGCCCCCCACTTTTTGAATTCACTTATTTTGAGAATTGTGCTGAATTGTGCTAGGTTTGTGCTACATTGTGCTCGAATATTAATGTCAAAATACGAAAAATACGTTAAAAAATTTTTTAAAAAACCGTATTTTAGACCAGCCCCCCGCTTTGTGATTTTTTCAATTTTTAAGATTGTGCTAGGTTGTGCTAAGTTGTGCTAACATTGTGCTAAAGTGGTATTTACAAATAATGACAACAACAGAAGATATGGCAAAAAGAGATTTTTTACAATTCAGAATAAAAATAACGCTAACATTCGTATCCATTATTTAAATACCACCAAATTGCATATCTGAGTTATGTTAGGCTAGTACAACTCAGATATGCAATATTAATCACATCGAAGCGTTAGAAACCCGAATTTTGAACAAAAAATGCTTTCGCGAGCGGTTGCGCTCAAGAGTAAAGTACCCTTAATATTGTTGTGACAGCCAATCTAACGGTTGTGCTGACTTGTGCTAGGCTAGCACAACTCAGATATGCAATTTGGTGGTATTTAAATAACGAATTTTAGCGTTATTTTTATTCAGAATTATAAAAAATCGTTTTTTGCCATATTTTCTGTTGTTGTCATTATTTGTAAATACCACTTTAGCACAATGTTAGCACAACTTAGCACAACCTAGCACAATCTTAAACATTGAAAACATCGCAAAGTGGGGGGGCTGGCCTAAAATACGGTTTTTTTGAATTTTTTAACGTATTTTTCGTATTTTGACATTAATATTCGAGCTCGATGTAGCACAAACCTAGCACAATTCAGTACAATTCTCAAAATAAGTGAATTCAAAAAGTGGGGGGCTAATTTCGTATAAGCAATGATAATGATTTCATTTTATCGTTACTTTATTTCTAGTCACGTAAAAGTTTTATTCCTAACTATACCATATGTGTGTGTGCGTGCGTGCGTGTGTGTGCGTGCGTGCGTGCGTGCGTGCGTGCGTGCGTGCGTGCGTGCGTGCGTGTGTGTGTGTGTGTGTACATATATATACATATAGTATGTATATATATATATATATATACAGGGTGTTTCAGAAATAGTTGACCAAACTTTAAGAACATATTCCACTCATTATAAAGATAAAAAGAAATCATATAAACATAGGTTCGGAATCGCTTCCTTTCCAAGTTATAAATTTTTTTATTTTATACTTATACCTATATTTTATTTTATACTTATATCTATATTTTATTGGAAAGAATACGGGCGTTAGGGGTCAGGCGCAGAAGACGTCGCGCAAATAATACCCCTGAAGCTTGAAACTTCTTTATTAAACAAATGCGCTTACATGTTTCGGCTCATTTTTGAGCCTTCCTCAGAGCAAACACGAACTAACATATATAAACTAAAGTTATCCTGTCATGGTGAGCTCCCCTACATCGAGAATTTAAATGCCAGAATTAAATAAAAAGAAAGAAAAGGAAAATGAAAAAGAAGAGAAATATAAAAAATATCGAATTAGAGAATATAGAAACTAATTTATCAAAAAACTTTAAGAATATAACACAGGTCTGCAAAATTCACTTTTTTTTTTTTTTTAATATCAGAGTGATATCCGACGTATTTTTGTGCGCTGAACACGAATCTGAAGTCGAAAAGTGCCTATCACGTCATGATTTTGAGAAAAGTGGGAGTAAAGATTCCAAAAAACGTGTTTTTGGGTGTTTTTACCCCTAATTTTCTCTGAAACCTGACGTGCTAGAGACTTGAATTTGTGCTCAAATTAAAGCTT
>NW_017296044.1:68601-70756 GCF_001594075.2 Trachymyrmex cornetzi
TTTTTTTCAAAACCATCCTATATGGTTTTTGTAGGGGAGGAACCAAGCTTTAATTTGAGCACAAATTCAAGTCTCTAGCACGTCAGGTTTGAGAGAAAATTAGGGTTAAAAACACCCAAAAACACGTTTTTTGGAATCTTTACCCCCACTTTTCTCAAAATCATGACGTGATAGGCACTTTTCGACTTCAGATTCGTGTTCAGCGCACAAAAATACGTCGGATATCACTCTGGTATTAAAAAAAAAAAAAAAAGTGAATTTTGCAGACCTGTGTAATTAATTATCCCTAAAATAAGGACGCTCGCCACGATTACAAAGCACCAAATCGCAAACATTACCATGTATAATTAAAAAACCAATTCCTAATATGTTGGCCAGTCAGTATCAGACACAGTGAGTCACTTTTTAGTTATTAGCTAATATTTTTCGAGATAACAAATGGAAAAATCCAACATTAAAATGTTAGTCAATTCCAAGAAAATGAAAATTGTAAAGTGATCAAAAATCTTGTTAGAAGGACTTATTACTGTGTACGAACGACACCGACTGACTCGGGATAATATTAATTATATTCTTAAAGTTTTATGATAAATTAGTTTCTATATTCTCTAATTCGACATTTTTAATATTTTCTTTCTTTTTCATTTTCTTTTTTGTTTCTTTTTGTTGAATTCTGTCATTTAAATTCTCGATGTAGGGGAGCTCACCATGACAGAATAACTTTTAGTTTTTATATGTTAGTTTGTGTTTGCTCTGAGGAAGGTTCAAAAATGAGTCGAAACATGTAAGCGCGTTTGTTGAATAAAGAAGTTTCAAGCTTCATAGGTGTATTATTTGCGCGACGTCTTCTGCGCCTGACTCCTAACGCCCGTATTCTTTCCAATTCTTTGATTTATAAGGAGTTTGGATTGGTTTGATCTGTTATACGGATCTATATTTTATTTTATACTTGTATCTATTTTTTATTTTATACTTGTATCTATTTTTTATTTTATACTTATATCTATATTTTCATTACAGAAATTACTGGAAATGATTTTCTTTCGCATCGATACATGCTTCGCATCGACGTCGCATGGATTGTCGAAGACGTTCAAAAATTCTCGAAGTATTTCATATTTTTTTACATGCAGCGAGAATACGGAGTACTTCCACAGTAACAACAGGAGTATCATACACGAGGATCTTAAGACTTTTAATATTAGAGGGAGTTGCGTTTCTAAAAATTGTCTGCAGCTGTTACCATTAAATGTAGGTGGGAGAAAAATCGGTCCAAGAAGGAAATCTCCAATAATACCAGCCCATACATTGCACGAAAACTTATGCTGATGCTGAGATTCAATAATACCATGCGGATTTTCGTATGATCATATTCGTATGATGATTATCATGATAATTTGTTATAGCATCCTGCGAAAAATTTGTTTCGTCTGTAAAAAGTATCGACACTTCAAAATTTGGAAAAGTACACTGTTGCAAAAATTATTCATGATGGATAATCCGCTGGTAAGAGAACTTGTATTCGTTGTATGTGATAAGGATGCAAAAGAGCTTCGTTTAATATCCTTCACGCAGTTGAGAAAGAAACATTTTGCATTTCTAATGCAAACTGTCTCGTACTAAGTCTTGGATTTTCTCTGACTCGTCTAATCACTTGCTCTTCGATTGCAGCTGCTCGAATGGTTCTGCTTCGTCCTCGGTTAACTATATTGGGTAAAAAAGATCCTGTTTCCCTAAGTCGGTGATGGACCGAACTGAAAGTATTTTTAACAGGACATCATCTTTGAGGGAAAATTTGTTGATAGAGACGTTGAACTTCTCTGCAGTTTCTATTAGCTCGCCTATACATGAATATCTGCCAATTCGATGTTAGAATAAGCTACCATGTTGATGAATATTATCTTCACTCTTACATGCTAAATGAAGACTGATTCTAATTCCATACAAATCTATCTAATAACTCTTTGTTTACTTTTGAAGGTGAATAGAAGTAAAATTCATGAAACGTCGAAGCGAGGCATGCCGTCCGACGTAAATATACACTGAGAAAAATTTCCAGACTTTATCTGTTCAAAAAGTAACAAACAGATATTTCCGATTGATTTTGATCGGATTTATAAGACTATCCGATCAAATTTTAGGACTATCCAATCAA
>NW_017296044.1:70852-79610 GCF_001594075.2 Trachymyrmex cornetzi
ATAGTCCTAAAATTTGATCGGATAGTCTTATAAATCCGATCAAAATCAATCGGAAATATCTGTTTGTTACTTTTTGAATGGACATTTTTCTCAGTATACGTAGAGGAAGGTCACCGACATATCACTTTGTTTTTAGATAATATTTCTTAAACAAAAGGTAAAAAATACAACTTCGAAAACATAAATACAAAATAAAAAGTGTCTTCTATCAGATAGTATAAGCAATTTTTATAATACTGTTTGCAATTTTGCAATAATTAAGTTTTTCGTAAGTTATGCAAAAATGAGCGTCTGACAAAATGGGCTCCAAAACTGACATAGTAGGCAATAATACCAACATTCCTATTCTATAAATAAAGATATGTCCTATTCTGTAAAGAAAACTAATTTATGTGAAACTATAAACATTTAAAATGACATAATATTATCAATAATACAGTCACTATTATTTTAATTACGCAATTTGCAAAAGAACATCGTAAGAATTTTCTTCTGGGATTCATAGAATTGGTTTTTAGCTGATTTGATATAGAAATAAGCCACAAACATATGAATTATGAGTTGATACTTCTTCAATTAGCTAAACAGATCATGATTTTATTAGTATTAATAAAGTGCAATAGTTAGTTTCTGAGAAATAAGGGGATGTCACTTTAGGAAACCTATGTCAATATCGGTAACTTTCCTCTACAATTTAAATAAGAAATGTTTATAACTTGGAAAGGAAACGTTTCCGAACCCATGTTTATATGACTTTTTTTCATCCTTACAATAATGAATGGAATATGCTCTTATAGCGTTTTTTATTGGCAGAACTAGTGCGCATTCAGTGCACTTTAAAGCCGTTGTACAAAAATCAACGTAAAGATATACGTTTAATAGAAATATATAAACGAATTAAACCGTGAAATATTCGATACATTTTATTGTGCTATTTGATAAAATAAATTTTGGGCATTTTATCAATAGAGATATCTCACTTTTATATTTAGATTAGAATAGTGTACAACAGCTTTAATGTGCACTGAGTGCGCACTAGTTCTGCCAATGAAAAATGCTATTAGAGTTTGACCAACTATTTCTGAAACACCCTGTGTGCGTGCGTAGAGGAGAAGGTGGCATCCCATTTAATTTTATACGATAACTTGGTTAGTAATCAATAATCGAATTTAAAACTTAACGATTACATTTGTCAAAATATTATTCAATCGACTCTAGACTCAAAATTACGAAATATTTATTACTTAGGACGCTATTTATAAAAATGTGGCGACACTACCCGGTAAAAAATTGTTCATGCATAAATATGTATAAACATACATAAATACTCATTAATATGTATAACCATATATCCATACATGTTCATACATCCCTCTTTCTCTCTTTTGTAAAATTATTAGTGTAATAGAAATAATAATAGTGAAAACATTAAAAATAATTAAAAAGATAATTTTCACACTATTTGTTTTAGAAAAAATTAAGAAATGTAAAAAAATTACTTATGTATAATTATATACAGGGTGTCCCAAAAAGATCGGGACACCTAAATATCTCGGGAAATATAAGTTTTCAGACAAACAGAAAAGTGTTTCAGACAAAAGTTATATGATTTAAAAATATCTATTTACTGATCCTATCAGTTTGACCTTGGGTTGCGTAGCCAAGGTCAGGTCAAGGTTACATTGATTTTCTTAAATGGAACACCCTATTTTTGATTCAAGAATCTAATAGCTGATGTCGAGAGCTTTCCAAAACGCTATAATGAAATTTTTTTTTTTCATGAAGTACTTTTCAAGTTATAATTCTTCAAAGTTACAGTATCGCCGGCACTAGCATTACCCAAGATATGTAATACCACGCGGAGATTGCCCAGGTGGATTGACATGTCTTTTGTGCTCGGAGAAAGATTGGAGAATAATGCAGCCAATGAAGGTAAGATCGGTCTGTGATTCGGCCAATCAAGACAAGATATGAGCATGAACCAGTCCAGACAAGATATGGGCATCCAGTGAGGATTGTTGTCAGACCAAAATTTACAGTTATGTCTATTGACAAGACCATTCAATTCAAAAGTAGCTTCATCTGAGAAAACTACATTGAAAACAAAATTGGGGTCATCATCAGTTTTTCTCATCATGACGTCGCAGAATTCCATACGACGATCAAAATCATCTTCGTTCAACTCTTGTACCAGATGAATTTTATACGGGTGGAACTTGATTTTCTTCAAAATTCTTTGCACAGACATGCGACTAATATCATGTTGCTGATTTGCTTTGCGAATACTGAGGTGGACATTTTCGACAAATGATTGTGCAACATCCAGCTGTTTTTCTTCACCAATCGCCGATATTGGTCGTCCTGGAATTTGGCGATTCTTTACGCTACCAGTTTCATTGAAACGCCTGATCGTTCGCTCCACGGTGGATCTCGAAATGGCTGTACTTTCATCGCGAAAAGTTTCGTTAAAAATCTGCCTAACTTCATTGTACGATCTTTGACGATCACCCCATCCTCGCATCATGAGAACAGATATTCTCTCTCATTCTGAAAGATAAGCCATCGTAGGTGAAAAATAATAAAAACGAATACTGAATCTGTGAGGGAGAATATTTCAAACAATATAAAAAATTTTTTAAATCAATTAATTTTGAAATAATTTATCTGACTGAATCACACACAGATCGCTCAGATAAAAGATTCGAACACATTGAATATTCAATCTATTCGAACAGTTCGAAGTTCCAACAAATGAGCATTTGATTCGAATAGTTCAGACAGATCGAACAATTCGAACTTAAACAGTAATCGATATGAATTGTCAATTTGTCATGTCTAAAGTTCGGATAGTAAAGAAAATGTAGTATACATTGGAAAACTAAACGTAACGTGTTATGGATGTTTTTGTGTGGAGACCCTCACGATTTTGCTACGTTATGTTTTTGTTTGTGCGTTAACTGAAAGTCAAGATTCACGGACCACCGACCTCGCCTTGACTGGCCAGTCTCCAAAATTAAATATTTTGGGTAATGCTAATGCCGGCAATACTGTAACTTTGAAGCATTAGGTATAATTTGAAAAGTACTTCATAAAAAAATATTTCATTATAGCGTTTTGGAAAGCTCTCGACATCAGCTATTAGATTCTTAAATAAAAAATAGGGTGTTCCATTTAAGAAAATCAACCTTGACCTGACCTTGGCTACGCAACCCAAGGTCAAACTGATAGGATCAGTAAATAGATATTTTTAAACCATATAACTTTTGTCTGAAACACTTTTCTGTAAAACTTATATTTCCCAAGATAGGTGTCCCGACCTTTTTGGGACACCCTGTATAAAAGTATGCATAATTATGTATAAGCAATTTTTTTACATTTTCCAAAACTTGTTTTTTTTATAAAACGAACAATGCGAAAATTATCCCTTAAATTATTTTTTGTTTTTACGTTACTATATATATTATTATTTCCATTACATTAAAAAGTAATTTTACAAAAGAAAGAGGCATGTATAAACCATGTATGGACATATTTCTTATATTTTTAATATTATTATACATGTTTATGAATATTTATGTATGATTATACATATTTATACAGGGTGTCTCAAAAAATGTGACTGAAACACAGTGGGGACATAGATTGGATCAAGGGGAACAAAACAGTTTTGTACCATTTTGCAGTTGACGCAATATTTAACGAGATATTAACGTTTAAAGATAGGCAAATACGAGCGTTCGACCAGCCTACTGATCATGTACTGCTGCCGGCAGGACGGCCTACCGTCCCCACCATGACGCGCCGGTCGAGCGACGGGCCGCGAGGAGCGGGGATGGCCTGGCAAGCGAGCCACTCAGAACGGCACTCGATCAGTAGGCTGGTCGGACGCTCGTATTTGCCTATCTT
This sequence comes from Trachymyrmex cornetzi, assembly GCF_001594075.2. Taxonomy (NCBI): domain Eukaryota; kingdom Metazoa; phylum Arthropoda; class Insecta; order Hymenoptera; family Formicidae; genus Trachymyrmex; species Trachymyrmex cornetzi. The sequence goes on from NW_017296044.1 coordinate 74,759, forward strand.
TAAACGTTAATATCTCGTTAAATATTGCGTCAACTGCAAAATGGTACAAAACTGTTTTGTTCCCCTTGATCCAATCTATGTCCCCACTGTGTTTCAGTCACATTTTTTGAGACACCCTGTATACATATACTCATGCATGAAGAATTTGTTACCGGGTGCATAATCGCTCGAAGAGGAAGAGGAGACAATATGGCCTTTCACAAAAATAGATTTAGAAAATTGGTTTTGTTTAAAAAAACAGGAATTACAAAATTAATAAAAAAGTAAAATATAGTAGAGTATATGTATTCAAGTTAATCATGTATGTATGTATGTACATATAACTCCTTCAACATATAAACTGCTCAGTACTAAAAATCTATATACATATAATATAAACTAACGCTATAGATTAACAGTAGAGCTACAATCGATTTACGGAATAATTATTTGTATATGAAGACTTCGAAAAAAAGATCGTCAGCAATCAGTACGTTTAGATGAGGGCCACATTAGCAAAATGTCGTAGAAAGTAAAAATACGTTACAATTTATAATAAATGCTGACTATCCTGGTAGCAAGCTGACGTCAAAGTTTGACGTCCAAAAAGACGTCATCGTGCTGTAACGGCGAGCTATTAAGCAAATAATTTCATAAGTAATCGCTAGAATTCGCCACTTGATAGCGGAGATATTAAGAGGGACCATTATATCTACACTGGACATACCTAATACCACCTTCTCCTCTATATACAATAATACATAAACAGGATGTCCCAAAATAATCGCCAAATATTTCATGGACAGGTAGAGCAGACTAAACTGAGTCGAAAAGTCCTCTACCATTTTGCAATTTTCGCAATAGTTAACAAGATATTAATTACTACTGAATATTGATCTTCAACAAGATATTAATTACTAAAAAAACCGAATATTGATCTTCAATAATTTTTTACTCAAGTACTAGACAAAAATGATTTATTTTCTTCTTATGGAACTTTAAGAATTTTTTCAGAATTTTTTATTACTGCATTTTTTCAAAATTTTTTAGTACTGCATTTTCTTATTAGGAACAATTTGCAAAAATTCTCAGAGCTTTATGGGACAAATTGAACATTTTTGGTCTCTCGCTGTTTTTCTGTAAATTGATAGTATTTGAGTAAAAAATTATTGTAAATCAATATTCAGCAATTTTTAATAAATAATATTTTGTTAAACTATTGCGAAAATTGCAAATGGTACAGGATTTTTCGCTTCTCACAATCAGTTTAGTCTGTTCTACCTACCTAGCGTTGTCGGTAGAATTATCAAACACCCTGTATATACATTTATATATCAGTTTTTGAACTTTATTTCTCTATTAAAAGATAAAATTCTGACTTCTCTTCAGGATATTTACTGCAAAAATGCATACAATAGCGTTTTTTATTGGCAGAACTACAATAGTGTGTACTCAGTGCACTTTAAAGCCGTTGTACACAAATCGACGTAAAGATGTATGTTAATAAAAATATAAAAACGAGTTAAACCGCGAAATCCCCAATACATTTTATTATGCTGTTTGATAAAATATACTTTGAGCATTTTATTAATTGAGATATCTCATTTTTACGTTCAGATTTGAGTAGTATAAAACGGTTTTAATGTGCACTGAGTTTTGCCAATGAAAAACGCTATAATAGTCTATTAGTGTCAAGAAAAAAAGTAACGAAAAAGTAACGACTCGTTATATTTCGAGTGACGGTAACAGTAACGAGTTATTTTTGCAAATCAAAAACGAGTAACGATAACGAATTACTTCTTAGAAAAAACAACGATAACGAGTTATTTTTATAAGGTAACGTTGCCAACTCTGATTAATAGTACACATCTAAATAGAATTACATAACTGGGCTAATTCAGTTTGTAATCGAAAAGTGAAACATGAAAACGTTTATAACTCAAACCACGTTACAGAAACAATGTCACAAATAGAATAAATATCTGAATTTTTGTGTTAATTTTTGTGTCATGAATCTGTGAAAGTTATGAAACAGTCTGTATATGTATGCAAACATCCTATTAATCTATCGCTCAGAAAACATTTCATTTAATGATCCTTATCGTCATGATATGCTTGGTACCCTCTTTGCTGATTATTTTACTTCTTGTGTATTATATTACACTTCTTATTATATTATACTTCTTGCTGATTATATTACGTCTTGTGTAGTCAAGACCATTAAATTTTTACGATCAACTTCTAATTTTCTTTCTTTAGGGATATTTTTATGAGAAATGTAATCCATCACACATTACCCCGCTTGAAACATAACGATGAAATAGAATTAGCTCTCAGAAATATCTTGTTCGTAATGTTATATATTCCTTATCTTTTACATTCCTTCAGAAATCGAGTTACATTATGTTCAAGGACATCAATTTCAATATTTACATTGTTATATATAGATAAGATAATACAAGTCTTGTAAACAGAACCAAGTCTTTAAATTTTTTAATGTAACAGAGTTGAGAATCTTCAGATTTTTTAATGTAAGAATATACATCTGTCATAGTGCCGGCATTCAACTTTCAAAAAGTAATAATTCAATAACAATGTATAAATAAATCGAACGAAATAAAATATAGAGCTAATGTGTGTATGTGAGAGCCAACGCAGACATTACTGTGTAAAGTTTAATTTAAATAATTTAAATATTGAGTAGAATATTATATAAATAACGAAAACATTTCAACCATAGTTTTTAGGTCTTCCACGGTGCAATTGAGATAAATAAAAAAAAAACAAACGTAAAACATGAGTTGTTATTGCTAAGGTATATTGTAAATGTGTGTGTATGTGTGTGTAAAAAACATAAAAGAAGGCAACGATTAGATATTTCAAAAAACATAAGAGGGCAATTTTTAATTTGTACCAATTTACAATGAAGAGGATCCAAACTGTATAGTTGAAAAAAACATTATCTATGTAATATTTTGCTAATAAATATTTAAATTTTTTATGCATCGATAGCGTTGGCTCTTTATATATTTCATTTCATTTAATTCAATATCTCCAGAAATATTCAAGCATATCTATTGAATAAAAAATGAAATATCTTGTGTATACACTTATATACATATATATATATATATATATATAAATACTTTCTTGCTCGAAAATAAAGTCTATAGTTTAACAACATGAACTTTTTTACATATAACTCTACTACTAGATAAAAATAATATCTCGCTAACATCCCATGTATCACCCGTTTCCTAACTATTCGTGAAGTGGGACAGCCGATGGCATGCGCACGATTCGAATGATAAATACTAAATTCATGAGTGGTAACTATGACTAACACTGTGGCACGCGAAATCCTACGCCTCTCGCCTTGCGCTTCCACAATAAATTTTCCGTTCTCTGATATCCAATCCGTTCGCTCTCTCCTATCGCTCTCCTCTTCGCGCTTAAACTCCACAAGGTCGAGTGGCGACGTGGACAGAGACGAAATCAAGTCAAGCGCACGTTGTGTGATCCGAAAGCGAAGATTACAAGAAATAGTTTTTGGCATCCGACTCACAGTTCATCTGATCACACAAAACACGCAGAAGAGACATGTGCACAGCTTTCTTTTCGTTCATTTGTTTTTCATAAAGCTGCCTTAAAAGCTCAATTAAAGATAAATCCTTATTAATCCTTCATTTCTTTCTTGTGTTTGGAACACGATAAGGATTGACTTATGCCCAATTTCTTCACCTCTAGATAACTTTATCCAAGAGATATCTCTCAGAATACAATGGAGATATCTCCTGGATAAGGTTATCCGCAACTTATCTGGAAGTGAAGAAATTGGACATTAATTGCACTTAACGTTAGCTAATACCTACTTGAAAGGTTCGTAACATAAAACTACGCATGGAAATTTACCACAGCTCGTTTCTTTGTATTCCATACGTGATTTCTTAGAAATATAAGATAGATTCTTGAAAGTCATATAGTCTGTACATATATGTAATATACAATACAGTTCAAGCTAAAAGTTCGAAAATACTTTTAAAAAAAAATTGACATTTTTAAGGTTATTTATTCAAGTGTCTATATATAATAATGTATTTTTTTAAACAATAATTTTTTAAAGTAAAAACTGCAAAACGAAAATTGTTTATTTTCTTCTCACAGAATTCTAAGAATTTTTTAAGAACATTTTCAGAATTTTTTAATACTATATTTTCTCATGTTGATAAAAATAAGAAAATACTAAAAAGTTGATAAAAAATTCTGAAAAAATTTGTAGAGTTCTATGAGAAGAAAATAAACAATTTTCGTCTCTTGCAATTTTTCTGTGAAGTTAATAGTATTTGAATAAAAAATTATTGAGGACCAATTTTCAGCAATTTTTAGCAATAAATTTTGTTAAGTATTACGAAAATTGTAAAATGGTAGAAGACTTTCCGTCTCGGTTTAATCCGCTCTACATATCCACGAACTCTGTCAGAACAATTATCAGACACCCTGTACATAGATATACATATACATGTATACAGGGTGTCCCAAAAAGGTCGGGACACCTAAATATCTCGGGAAATATAAGTTTTACAGAAAAGTGTTTCAGACAAAAGTTATATGGTTTAAAAATATTTATTTACTGATCCTATCAGTTTGACCTTGGGTTGCGTAGCCAAGGTCAGGTCAAGATTACATTGATTTTCTTAAATGGAACACCCTATTTTTGATTCAAGAATCTAATATCTAATGTCGAGAGCTTTCCAAAATATTATAATGAAATATTTTTTTATGAAGTATTTTTCAAGTTATAATGCTTCAAAGTTACAGTATCGCCGGCATTAGCATTACCCAAAATATTTAATTTTGGAGACTAGCCAGTCAA
>NW_017296044.1:81256-82490 GCF_001594075.2 Trachymyrmex cornetzi
AAGACAAGCCTCGCTCTGGACAGCCAAAAAAATTCGAAGACAAAGAATTAGAGGCATTACTCGAAGAAGATCAGAGTCAAACGCAAGAGGAGCTTGCAGAATCATTGGGAGTAACTCAACAAGCCGGTTCTGTACGATTGAGAGCCATGGAAATGATTCAAAAACAAGGAAATTGGGTGTCTTATGAACTGAAACCGAAAGACGTTGAAAGGCGATTTTTCACTTGCGAGCAGCTGATTCAAAGGCAACAAAGAAAAGGTTTTTTGCATCGGATTGTGACTGGAGGTGAAAAGTGGATATTCTACGACAACCCCAAGAAGAAAAAATACTACGCTAAACCGGTCAATCGTTGCCATCGACCTCAACATCAACACCAAAGCCGAACATTCATGGTTCGAAGATCATGCTCTGTATCTGGTGGGACCAAAAAGGTATTGTTTACTATGAACTGCTAAAACCTGGCGATTCCATTACGGGCGATCGGTATCGGCTACAATTGATTCGTTTGAGCCGTGCATTGCGAGAAAAACGACCGGAATACGAGCAAAGACATAATAAAGTTATTTTTCTTCATGACAACGCTCGGCCTCATGTCGCAAAAGTCGTAAAAAAATATTTGGAAACGATCAAATGGGATGTTTTACCGCACCCGCCGTATTCTCAGGACATTGCTCCTTCTGATTATTGGTTATTCTGAAGGATGCAGCACGATTCAGCAAGTCACCGGTTCATTTCTTTCGCAGAAATCGAAAATTGGCTTCAAAATTGGATCGCCTCCAAAGACGAATCATTTTTTCGAGAAGGAATTCAAAAATTGCCTGAGAGATGGGAAAAAGTAGTAGCTAGCGATGGACAATACTTTAATTAATCTGTTCATTCATTTTGTTTTGAAATAAATGCATTTTTGAACACAAAAAAACGGACCGAACTAATTTGTACTCCCAATACGTCAATTTTAACATCAATTTTTATTTAAAAATTTGTGTTTTTTTTTGTAGCTGCAGTAATTTTGGCGTTATTAATAGAAATAATAGTAATTTGTTAATTTTTAAGACATGTGGGTGTTGGGAAATATAAGAAAAAATTTATATTGCAATAAAAAAGATAATTGTTTGAAAAACAATTTTTATGTGAAAAAACTGTATTTTTTGCAAGATTATTTTTTTTTACAGTTTTGCACGTTTGTACGTCCTGTTTTGACCACTTTAGATTTTACTCTATATATATATATATA
>NW_017296044.1:83147-83888 GCF_001594075.2 Trachymyrmex cornetzi
CCACTGGCGGAGGCACAATATAGCGAAAAATTTAAATTGAAATTTGTCCGGATTTTGATGCCGCACCCTGTATATACCCGCAAAAAAATGTTTCATATTATGTATAATTTATTTATATTATGTTTCATTATATATAATTATATAAAACTATATATAATTATATAAAAAATTGACATATTTTATATACAATTATATATGTATAATTATATACAAAATATTCATATATTATATATATACATTTTTTCCCAAGTATATATACGTATCTAATAGTCCTCCTTTTTTATATTGAAGTAGTAGATCTATATGCACAGGGTTGAAAATGTTACGTCATAAAAGTACCGTGTTATAATTACTTTTTGTAAATAGTAACTCATTACTGTTACTCTATTACCCGTTACTTGTTTTTACATATTAATATCTTAATGGTTAAGAGTAAATTCCAATATTTACTGCCAATACTGAGAATTTATAGTTTACCTTGTGTGTGTGTGTTTTAAGTACACATACATATACAGATTTGCAGTATTGACAGTGATTATCGGAATGTAAAATCTAAAGCTCACTTTACACGATCTATAATTTACAATAGAATTCGAAATAGAATTATATTTATAATTGTGTATATTAAATTATAAATACGACTATATATATATATACAGGGTGGACCATCTGAAGTGATCCAGTCAAATATCTCGAAAACTAGTAGGGATAGAGAAAAATGTTTCGTATGAAAAGTTTAGG
>NW_017296044.1:85135-103877 GCF_001594075.2 Trachymyrmex cornetzi
TATATATATATATATATATATATTTATTTATATATACATATAATGGTGACATTTATAAAGTTTGTTTGCTCATCCGATCGGACACGATTCTATTCATAGCGTTCATAGATTTTCAATTTTATTACAGATATAATTGATCAATCATGAGTATTTATAATAACGCGCATACTTGATGTGTCTTTTATATTTATAAAAGAGAACATTATAGTTTTAAATTTATAATTCTGATTATTCATATGTTTTCTTTATTACATGATATATAAAATTATAAATAGGATTCTATCTCGAATTCTCTCTCTCTCTATCGCGAATTATACAACATCGTCTAAAATGGGCTTAAAGTATGAAGTACAAAACATTTTTCGATATTTAGGGTGCTTTCCATTTGATGACATAAGTCGACACAAGTGTCGTTCTATCTTTGTCACTCTTTGAATGTCAACCTCGATGTCAACAAGGATAGGACGATGCTTGTGCCGACTTGTGTCGACTTGTGGCATTAAATGGAAAGCACCCTTAAATTTCTATTATAAAATATTTCTAAACAATTATATCTATATATATATATATATATATATATATAATGATTAATGAGGATAATAAGGAATATTAAAGTAATACAAGTAAGATTGAATTTGTTACCGTTACTATAAAAATGTAATGTTACAGACAGAAAAAATAATGATCGTTATCGAAAAAAATAATGAAAATAATAACGGCGTTATGAATAACGTGTTACTTCCCAACGCTGGACTTGTGTATACAATCTTAGTGTTTAAATATTTACATTTTACGAATCTCATACGAACGTTAATGAAGTTTGCTTTCTCCGTCATCAGCTATAAAATAGCTTGTTTCCTTTGCTTCTTCTTTTCTTTAGTTTCCTTATTTCAATATATTTTCTACATACATATATCATCTTCCGCTATGCGGTAACATTTATCAACGACTGTAATTACCGATGAATGTTTACCTGTGATAAGATAGAGTAAAGTAACGTAATTTCAAGTAATTTCACAGTATCGATATTCACTGAATTTGCCGCGAAGTCATAATGATTGATGCATTTTACGATCTATGTCGGTCTCCCCTGATTCTTGAACAAAAAGATTTCTATAGCCTCGACTACGTCAACGTTACCGCATTGAGGGAATTTAAATTGCACCCTTATTACGGGAATAAGAAAAAGACAACTATATCCAGGATAGAGAAAGAAAGAAAGAGAAAGAAAAAGGGAAAAATTGACCGAATCCGCGGCAGTCTGCTGGAAGGACGGAGTAGGAATATACAGCTCCATCAATAAGAGAAGGAGAAGCTGTAACTCCCTTGCGACGCATGTGTGCACAAAAGATAAGGTTATCGCTGGAGAAAGAGAGAGAGAGAGAGAGAGAGAGAGAGAGAGAGAGAGAGAGAGAGAGAGAGAGAAGGGGATTGACGAGAAAAGTAGGGGGGGACAGAACGAATACTCGACGCCCCTGCGTCGTGACACACAGCTGATCAGTCGGCTCGTGACGCACAGTGACGTACGTATCGGTACGCGTGTCACGAGTGCGTGGTTGAAGCCGCGCGGAGCACAGGATGACCGCGACAGTCTGAGAACGAGGTTTATGTGCGTCCACTGGTGTCACTCCGCGTTCTCTATGCGCCTAGACGACGACGACAACGAGGACGACGACAACGAGGACGAGGACGAGGACGAGGAGGAGGAAGAGGAGGAGGAGGAGGAGGAGGAGGAGGAGGAGGACGAGGACGACGACGACGACGAGGAGGTAATCGACGAAGGCGGCGAGATTGTCCGGTGAGGGCGGAGGAAAAACGGCGCGGTTGGGTCGATCGACGGTCAGCCGACGGGGTCTATGATTGAAACGGCGGTGACGGATGATCGTGAAGACGGTAGGCGGTGGAAGCGCACGAGGACGGACGACGACGCCGTTGGCACGCACGGGTTCATGACACGGCCCCGCAAAGAAGATTTGCAGAGCGACGCGCAGTGCCGTTTTCGCGCGGAGCATTGACGCGCGCCTCTCCGATGTCATCGTCGCGGCATCTATCTATCTGTCTATCTACACCGCTGTGAATATCATTAACAGCACACGCGCGCGCGCGTAATAAAAACCGCGTCCTAAAGAAGGGGCAGATAGATATCTGAAAGAGAGAAGCAGGAAGGAAGAAAAGAAGAAGCGGCTATTGCCCTTATCTTCTCTCTCTCTCTCCCTCCCTCCCTCCCTCTTTGTTTCGTCATCTCTAATTTTCTCTCCCCGCTGTCTCTCTCGATCGTTTTACATTTATCTGTGCCGTTTTGCGCCACTGTGTTTAGTCTCTCACACATACACACGCACGTACGCACGCAATATATTTATTCCCCATAGTCGGCAATCGGGCCCCCAGCATTTTATCTCTCCCATACTCCCGTACCCCGTACGTGTGTGTACAATACGGCAGCCGTGTGTGTCATTTTAGTGTACTTATATATTTTGCATGATACGCGCGCGCGCGAAAGCCGCGATTAAAGGTCGATGACGATGCAACGGGTTCAAGATCAGGACAATGGAATCAACATCAAGTTCGGCCCGAGCAAACCCCGGAAGGGCGACTACAGGCTGGTGTCGCAGAGCTCCAACAATAAAGATCGCAACAATGGGACCAATAAATCAGGTGAGTCAGCTTTGTCGATAATGAACATGCCCGGAAGAAAGCGCCTCATTTTGCTTTGCCCGTTTTGTTCAAATCGATATTTTTTGAAAAATCTAGAAAATCAGAAAATATAAGGAATGTATTCCAAATGTTTACTCAAGCCGCAAACAACATCGTCGATATTTTTGCGCGGACCATCTTGGTTGTAGAGTTTTCCGCGTAAAATGTGAAAAATAGGAAAGCGTTATTCAAAATTCATATGAAAAGTCTGTTGGTATTTCTAACATATGTAAATATAAACTCACAGAAGGAGAAAATTTGCCATGTTGTTGATGTTTGTAAATGACGTCACAATTATACGATGAATTATGGGAATCACGAGGAAGCCTCCGTGACAGTCATAGAACAATTCTTATCCCTCTTTTATCTTTTGGATACGTAATGATTTTTGCTAACGCCAACTGGTGTCACTGATAACCTCAGCACAGTTCAGAGGCATGTTATGTTGTTCCGCTTGGACATTGCGCATTTTTTATAACTCTTCTAACAAGTAAAGTTTATATACTCGTTTAGATATATTTTCTGTTTTTTAGATATTGCGTTTTATTTTATAAAATATTATACGTATCTGATGTAACATCTTATATTAATGTGTATCATTTTATTTTTAAAATTCTAATTGAATTGTGTAATTATAATTATATTTTATATTTATTGTAATTAAATCATAATGCAACTAATAAACTTTAATACATTAAAAACAGATCGCATTTTTTAAGTTAGCAAAAAAATTATATACATATAGTATATTATACACAGCATACATATATATACATATAATATATATAAATAAAATTGTAGATCAAAATAAATTGTTGAATCTAAAATGCCTACGTATCAGAAATGATACAATTCATAGTACTTGACATGGTTCACATTTTTATTTCTTCTCTTATCACGATATGACTGCATCACCAAATTATCTCGTTGTTATGTTATCATTACTTTTTGACTTTTAATCGCGTTTGCACTTATAATGCTTTCTACACTAATAAGAATAGTTTTACTTGCTTTTATTCTATTTTCCCATTTTTATGCTACTGCATACTACATCTTTGGGATCATATAACATTTGGGATCGCGACTGATATAGATAGATCTTTTATAAATAGAAAGATTGGATAAAAAATTGGCCTAAGAGCCAAGAGATAAAATGAGAGTCAGTAAAACGGATGTAATCACAACGTTGTGTCATATACTTACCAGCGTTGATGTCGTACAATCTTTTACAGTTTGTTAATATAACGATAATGTTCAGTCTGTGATATAAATATATATAATACTATGATTTATACGTTTGAAAGCATTATAATTCCTTCCGTAATATATCATTCCTTTCGGGTATTAAAACATGTAAATAAGTTTACTTAGAGAAAATTTGTGCAAGACCGAATTTACTATAAATACTAAATTAATTCTAAAAATTGGAAATTTTTTTCGTTTTTCTATTTTCTCGATGTATATCGACATTTCAAATATCTGATTTAATAATAAAAGAATTAGGTTTTTTAAGAAATCATATTTTATTTTTGTGTACTATAATATTGTGTAAATATGTAAGTTTTAAATAAAGCAAATAATGTATTTCGGCGTTTCCCCTGTCAATAAAATGATCTTTAAATAATAATATTATATTATTTAAAAAAAATTAAAAGAAATTCTTTTTTGTGCACAAGAGCACAATTAGCTATAATATTAAATTAATTTAAAAAATTTAGAATTTCTTTTCGTTTTGTTTTATTTTTTCCTCGATTTTTCCAATGTACCGACATTTTAAATATCTGATAGATGAAAAAAAAATTTTTTAGGTATTATATTTGATTATTGTATATATTAATTTTAAACAAATAAAATAATTTATATCAGTGTTTCCTGCCGTAAAAAAATCATTTGATTTAGTTTTAAAAAAATTAAGAGAAATTTTTGTTGTGAGAAAGAGAAGGAAATCATGTTAAAAATTAAAAAGATTTCAAAGAAACTTATTTACGTAAATTTAATTCCTGTCGTCGTGCGATCCTTTTTAATTCATCTATTGTCCGTGCATAAAAATCAAATGAGATTACACTTCGCAACGGAAATGACTTCCGCGTGTGAGATGGCTGGTATTACAATGTTGCATACCAATGAATGTTGCTCTTTGTCGGCGACAGGAGAAATTACAATTTGCCTTTGTCTAGACGCACACCATACAATATGTACAATCATACGTGGAGATTGCCTACTTTGTCTTTCCTTCCTTCTGGAATGAATCGCGCGACTTTTCATATCGTACTCAGTACGATTTACCGTATTTGCGATGTTGACGCTCGTGCAAATGTCTCTCTTTCTTATAGTAGCATTGTATGTTAGATGAGTTTAGTCGGCTTCGCTCGTAAAATCAAAATATGAGGAAGTTAGCATTCATTAGCATACCAATTTTCATCTCGTTATCGCTGGAACGCGTTTTTGTCGCAGAGTGCCGCCGGGGGAACATCTGTTATTATCAACTTGTTGTTTGACGGTCTAATTGCTGCCGTTTACTCAGTTTTCTCGCGAATCGATTATACAAGATTAATAGTGTACAAACCGTGCTAATTCTATATTTTGTTTACTGAGTATTGAGCAATTATTCGCGTGATAGATAGACTGTCGGAAGTAAAAGAAATTCCAATTGTTTTTTTTTTTCATTGGTTTCTTTTTAAGACCTTACACTTTATACACTGTTAAATATATATAGTGTCAAATTTAATTATCGTTTTAATATAAAATAACGATATATTTAATAAGCGCAATGGCAACTCACATTTGGTTAAATTTGACACTATAGATTTAATAGTGTACCCTTTAAAAAAAGGCTATTTTTAGGGAATTTTTTATGCAAAGAGGATAAAGTAAATTAAAAATTTATAAAGAGATATTCATTATACATGTGTTGAAGTATACAAAAATTTTTTTTTTACGGCACTGCATTCAATTTAAATAGACTGCAATGGTTTTTAAGGAAAGCCTAATCAGTGTACAAAATTACCACGAAACGGTTTGGCCAAGAATTTTTATTTTCTACATGATATTTACTAAAGAAGTATATATATATATATAAAGGTTTTCAGAAATATGCTTCTTTATGAACATTTGGAAAAAGTATTATTTTTAACCAAAAAATTTTACACAAAATGTTAATATTACAATATAGTTTTTAACTAATCGAAAAATCGCTACGTATTTTTTTAGATAATTAACAAAGATAATTAATTAATAAGATTCTCTGCAAATTTTAAATGAATCGAAGAAAAATTGTAGAAATTATGATGTACGCCGATTTGATTAAAAAATGTTCTTTTGAGAAAAACTTGTTTTTTTGTGTAGGGACAAGCTTCAAAGAATCAACTTGTAACTTTGTAAACTTTGAATTTTTCATTTCATCTATAGTAGGGCTATATTTTCACATATATAAACTATCATTTAAGCGAAAAGTTTCCGATTTTTTCATGATTTCAAAGTGATGTAAGGCTTTAAAAAATCATAAAGATAATTATCTTACTTCATATTACTTCTCAAATAAAATGATATTTGATAAACATGTTTCATGAAGCAATTGCGAAATCTTTCTAAAAAAGAAAAATTAATTTTAAAAATCGATCAATTTAATTCGTAATATTATTCTACAGTGGCGTAGCCGGGGGGGGCTGTAGCCCCCCCTCCCCCCGAAATTCTGAATAATTTCAATAATTTTATAAGAATGTGTAAAAAATTGTTGAGCCATAAATATCAATTTGTTTTGAGAAAGGAAATTAAATCCTGTTGGGATAGTTCTCATATTTAATTTAGTTTGCAAAAATATCGTTTATTATATATTAAAAATATATTTGTTGATATTTTCCTTTGTATTTGGCACGTAAACAAAAATTCGATAAATTACAGGGAAGAAAATATTGCTATTAGTACAACCGCAAAAAGTGGCGTTGGGAGAACGGCAGCACTTCAACTCGCGAAATCTCAGCCGGATATTAATATTTATTATTCAAATTTTTACACAATAATCTTTGACATATTCTACGACTTGTAGAGCTATTCCGAAATTTTCGAAGCATTTTAAAATGGCGGATTTTTAATAATATTTTGTCGAGTTTAGTGAATTCTTTTTGAAACGTCAAAGTTTTGTTACGAATTTTCGAATTAAAAATTTTCATTAATGCTACATTGTAGTTGAATATTTGAAGAAGTTTTCTGGAAAGTTTTAGATCTTTAAATGTAATAGTAAAAAAATTATGACAATTTATATGCAGCGTCAGCGAAACATATGACGCGACGTTACCAACGTGTATATAAATATTATAAATTATAACTTTTTTACTATTGAATTTATTTTGTTTTAAACGAAACTTTTTTTGTTTATGCTTACCAAATGTGTCACTAATATAAAAAAGAATATTTTAAAAAACTGATTTCTACAGCCCCTCCCGAAATATTTTTCTCACTATGCCACTGTTATTCTAGCTTCAATTTGTGATTACTTTTCACGTTTGACAATAAGCAGTACGCAGTTTATATAACTGAAAGATGCATTTAGAATTTACAAATAATTAATAGAGAGTTTTTGCAATAACGTGGATCCAAATGGTTGACGCTAAAATTACGTTATCCTTTTCTCAATTAGTTAAGAAGAACATAACGTAAACGGTATTGCAAAAACTCCGAGAAAAATTCCCTATCATTAGGCAAATCTAGTCTCGACCGTATTGACTCTTTTTTTTTACTTATTTCTTTTAAAGAATTATTTATTTTACTTTTTATATTACTTAATTCGATATAACGTTGAAAAAGTACAAAGTCCGCAGAAATCAGAAATTATAAACTATTGGCAATCGAATGAACTTTGGAGTATCGATTTTTTTAACAAGAAAAATTCTTGACTTCTTGAATCTCAATTTCTTGAAAAAAAAAAAGGAAAAAAAAGAATATTTAAAATTAAATTGGCGGAAAAATGATCGCGGAGGATAACAATGATTTGTATTATTATAAACGATATCAAGATTTTTAAACGAATTGATAATGAGGTTCTGAAAGATTTCTATCTCTATTACAGAGAAAAATGAGAAGAAAGAGGAGTTAGTCCCACCGGACGGAGGCTGGGGATGGCTGATACTCCTGGCTGCCGTCATGGTCAATCTTCTCATCCCCGGCACCATCAAGTCTTTCGGGGTATTGTTCGTCGAATTCCTTGACGTATTTGATGCGTCACCAGCAGCAGCTGCATGGATACCGTCGCTTTGTTACTTCCTATACAGTTCGCTGGGTAAGAAACGCTGCGCGCTGTCGAGTATTTCGAGGTCGCGGGTCTACGTTTTTTTTTTAGACACCTCTCTCAGGTCGAGGGTTCCGTTTTTCCGTAACTTGTCCCAGTTTCGCATTTACGTAATTCGCAATTAAATATTTAGGCGTGTCTTATCTTTGCTTATCATGCCTTATCGAAACGTCAAAACGTCAAAGCCGTGTTTACGTTATTTGATTACAGTTTCATGATACTTTTATAATGAAAGGAGAGAGAACTCTAGAGTTATTAGCAACCATTATATTAACTTTCACATTAAGTCATGATGCACGCTGCGAGCAATGTATATTACGTTCTTGCAAAGGAAAAAGGTAATGCATGCTAAATAGTAAATTCCGGGAAATATTTACGTATTTAATTGCGTATTGTCTGCGTGATGTGTACACGTTTTTCCTCGGGTAGATTATGAATCACGTTGATGAATTCTCGAGCAAATATAGTTAGGGATTACTTTGTTTTATCTTTACGCGTATTGTGTGTTTGACGAGAATCTGGATCACACCGACTGCACAATGCCTTTACACAAGAACAAAACCGATAATCGCGATAAAATTCCATCATCTATCAGAATTTAAAATAAATATATCTGTATAAACAATTTCTAAGTAAACATCGCTGTTGTTACTTGTATTTATTATAATTTTAATGACATTTTATTGTTCCAGGCCCACTCTCTAGTGTACTTTCGGTCAAGTATTCCTATCGTACGGTAACTTTAATAGGGGGGACGTTCGCCGCGGCGGGGATGATGCTGAGTTATTATGCGAACTCTGTGGCCTTTCTATGCGTTAGGTAATATATTTTTACTTTTCATATAAAATAGAGATAAATTAGCTGATCACTATCTTGTGCAACGAATATCTTCATTAAAGAGTAACCTGTATCACACAAACGCAAACTCACATCTTTGTTTAAAAAATAGAAATTCTAGATTTCAGTAAAAACAAAATTTATTAAAATGATTTTCTCGTTGTATTTTGTTTTACCTTAATAAGATAAAATTACTGTAAAAATTTTTCCAATAAAATTACAGAAAGAAAAATTATAAAATTACAAAGGCAAATTGCAAATATTCAGATGAATCTATTCGGTATTAATAAAGATGAGCAACGACGTAAAAAAAAGAATTATTCAAATGTATGAAGAGAATACAAAGAAGTGCAAAATTCAATTTATTGACTTTATTGAAGAGCTGTGGTTTTTTGAGTTCTACGCTGGAATTTACTTCTATACGCCTCATCACAAGGATTGCTAAGTCTCTGAAGTACCAATCTCTCACCAACGGCAACGAATTAACAATTTAAAAAAAGGAATTTCCATTAATTTGCATAATACAAGAATACGAATACAATAAATTTCATATTTTGTTTTGTAATAATATATTTGACGCTTTTAATGCAACATATTATTACATTTTCTCGCTTTAGCTTTTAAAAATATTCTGATTACATCTTTAATTGTTACGAATATATAATCAAGACTGTTCGCCAATTATTTTTTAATTAATATCATAGCTAAATCATATGACTGCATCTGCGTCATTGTATTTCTCAGATAATTCTTTATTATTTTTAATTTTGAAAAAGATGCCTCTGCAATTGCCACAGATATTGCCACAGTTAATAAAATCCATAACGCTATTGCTAAATTTGAAAATATTTCCAGAAAACCACTTTTAGCTAATTCATTTAAAATATCAAGTAAAGTAGAGCTTTATATTTACAAAAGTAGCGCTGCTTATTAAAATTTTGCGCCCCTCCAAATTTTGCGCTTTATGCTGAAGCGATACCTGCTTAGTGCCTCGTAACTCGTAACTCGTAAGTCCGGATCTACAATAGGTGTTTTATGCCTTATGCCGTAAGAAACTGACCAATTACAGTCGAATCCGAGAAGAATAAGCGACTGTGATTCGCCCATTTCTTATGGCTTAGGGCTTAAAACCCTATTGTAGATCCGGGGTAACGTCTCCGATTATATTATAAATATTATAATACACAGAAATATTTCTTATGCAATTTCCTCTGTTTCCAGTTATGGTGTATTCGTAGGTACGGGTGCTGGATTAGCATTTCCTCCAACTGTATATATTGTGACATCTTATTTTGTACGGTTTCGAGGACTCGCCAACGGGCTCTGCATATCTGGCAGTGCGTTAGGTTCAATATTTCTTCCGCCCGTTCTGGGTTTTCTTTTACGAGAATATGGTTACAGGTAAGTCTATGCACTGTTTGACAAATAATTAATTCTTTTTTAATAAATTTATCATTCAAAATTGAAAATATCACATCAAAATAAAAAAAAATACAAATTTAAAAGACAGCGATTTTCAGACATATTAAAACGTTATAATTAAATTATTAATTAGCTTCAAATTTGGTTTGTTTTATCTAAGCGCTCATCAGATGTTAAATTGTAACAATGGCTTCTTTATTATGTGTAATAATAAAGAATAACACAGAAGAGAGAAGAGGATAAATATACAGGATAAATATAAGTTAATCTCACATTTATCGAAAACTGATAAACGCTATGTAACAAATAAAATTACTGTGAAAACAATCCTATATTTATAATCTTTCAATCGGTTACTATGTATTAGGGGGTTGCATTGAAAGCCGCTGTTCACGTCTAGATAGCTCTAGTTGCGTATGCTGTGATCAGACATCTATTACTTATGTTATTTTCAAAAGTGTAAACATTTTCCACTAAAATAGTCAACAAATGCCATCCTTTGTTTACACATGTGCTGTTCTATAACCGAATTAAAATGGAACGCGATAAGTTGTTTTTCCGATGTGTACTTCTACACTATTTTGATTTGAAAAAAAGTGCATTTGAAACTCATCGATTGCTTGCGGAAATTTATTGTGAATCTGTTCCATCGGGAACAGTATGTAGAGATTGGTTTCGACTTTCGAGGGATGCGCCGGATCCGAGGGGGTAACCACTTAATGTAATCGTGGGACAGAATCCTCGAAATCATTATAAAATTTATATAAAATCTCTATGTATAATCCGATAATTATATATGCAACCACGAGAAATCATTGTATAATATTAAATAAAATCGTATATTTTACCAAATTACTTCATAGTAGTGAAAAAAATTATTTGTAATCAGATGAAATCATATAATCTGTGGGACAATATTTCAGCTAGTGGTTACCCCCTTGGCCGGATCGTAAAATTATCGAATATCGTATGTCTGATATCCGGAAAGAATGTAACATCGGATATCCGATATCCGGTTGGATATCCGGAAGGCAATTTTTCGAGTCGGATATCCGACCGAATTCCGGGACAATGTCTAAAAAAAAGGGCTGAGTAAAAAAAAGAAAAAAGGGACCGAAAAGAGTTGTATCAATAAAGAAAAAAATTGTAATTTTACAACAATATACAAGATATTATAGCATTATGAATATGCATACTTATTTATAGAACATTTATATAATAATTAAAAAACGGTAATAATTTATATAACAAAAAATCAACATTTTAATAATGTAAAATTTTAACTGGATATATTTCCAGATACTAATGATATCTAACTATCCGGTTGAATAGTAAAAAAATGCCGGATAATATCGGATACCGGATACTTTTCGGATATCCGATGCATCCTTAGTTTCGACGATCCAAAAGTGGTGATTGTGACATTCACGACAAACAACGGCCAGGTCAATCGAAAAAATTCGAAAATGAACAATTGTAAGCTCTATTAGAAGAAAACCTTGCTCAAATACTCCAAGAATTGGCTCAACAGCTCGAAATCGATAAATGAATTATTTCACGAGCTATGGGAAGGATTCAGAAAGAAGAGAAATGCCTGCTACATGAATTGCCGAAAATGCCATTGCCAATCGTTTAAACATTTCGATTTCTTTGCTTGCAAAGCATATAAAGAAGAGTTTCTTGTGGCGTATCATGACAGGCGATGAAAAGTGGATCTATTTTGACAATCCGAAACGCAAAAAATCATTCTTGGGTTGATCCTGATCAACCAAGCAACATCGACTCCAAAGCAAAATATCCACAGTTACAAAGTAATGTTCGGTATTTGGTGAGATATGGACTATGGAGTGTATTATAAAACCGAATGTAACAATCACCGCTGAACGTTATCAAGGTTGCCACAGATCTGGAAAACCGAGAAAAGTCAGGGAAATTGAAATTAGTCATGGAAAACAAGTCAGAGGAAAATGTAAAAAAGTCTGGAATTTCGAAATTTGCTTACAATTTCCTTTAACTGTTCCTATTCCAAATAATTGTTATAATTTTTTGAATATATCTGATTTTATATTCAAATAGGTTAGTTTATAGTCAAATAGGTTCAAAATTTGTGCACTTTAAACGATTTTAACAAAATAATTAAAATTTCTATTTCATTCAATATTTTTATTTGATCTCTCTTTTTCGTAATAACTGCATTCTTTTTCCAAACTAATATTTTTTTAGTTGAATTTGTACCGAAAATTTTACTATGCTACTAAGCTTTTTTTGCGTTGTTTTTAATAATATAGACCAGCTTTCCTACAATCCTACATGAAACAAACACTGATGGAGCTGGAATGGGAGGTTCTCCCGCATCTAGCATATTCTTTGGATTTGGCATTAAACGATTACCATCTGTTCTGATCGATAGAACACAATCTAGAAGATACACACTTCCGTAATTACAGCGAAATCGAAAATTGGGTTGATGAATGGATGGCTCAAAAAACAGACCATTCTTTCGTCACGGAATTCAAGTTCTGCCAGAAAGTGGGAAAAAGTCATGGCTTCCGAGGGCAAATACTTTGATTGAAGTATTCACACATTTTATATTATTGAAATAAATGCTAAAAAAACAAAAAAATAGCGGCTTTCAATACAACCCCCTAACATACATATATAATATATTATAGTAATTGCAGTCATTCTATTTGACTCTACTGTTAACTGTCAATTTCTTTTCAACGATAATAATAATAAATAAAGTTGATCAAGGTCTGTGTGTGTCTATTTACAGAGGTGCAGTATTAATAATGGGTGCTGTCACGCTAAATGTCTGGGCGAGCGCGCTCCTGTATCACCCGGTAGAATGGCACTTAGTACCATCTCGGCCTCCAGACGATAGCGAGGCGCATGATAATGGAGAGACTATGTCGGTGACTGTCACTAGCAGTCCTGAGCAAGCGACAGAGAAGGGCAACAGTCAGTTGGCATCATTGAGCAACTCGACGAACGAAAAGGCCGCGCCGATCGTGCCGAAGAGCGCATCGAGCGTTGCCTTGGAATATTATAAGAACACACCAGTGCAAAGTCGCACGCGAAAGATCAGTATGCCCACCGGACGCGAGATCAGTGGACAGATGCACAGTACGCCAACGTTGCACGCCGTGCCAGAGCGCGGCGGTGCCATGGTCGAATCCGCCAAATATGTCAGGACGACAAGGTCACCGCTGCACTCACCTAGCACGTCGTCTTTCAATTACGTCAGTACGCCGTATCACGGCAGCACACTGTCGGTTCTGCACCCAGAACGTGCGTCCACGTTGACGTTGAATGCTATCTCCAGCACGTTTACCAGAAAATCGACGATGAGAGAGCAAAAGCGACGCGAGCACGACGAGAAGGATCAACAGAACAAATTCTTCGATTTCAGCTTGCTCAAAGATCCCATCTATCTCGTCATCCTCATCTCCAACTCCACCAATGCCATCAGCTATACTAATTTCGTCATTTTATTGCCAGCCTATGCCATCTCTCTAGGTTTCGACAATTGGGACGGATCATTGTTACTGTCGATCGTCTCTATGCTCGACTTGGTAGGTCGTATCGGCGGCTCCGCTCTCTCTGATATCAAAATCATGCCCAAGCATTGGTACTTCGTTGGCGGTCTGCTCGCCTCCGGGATCTCTTTGGCCATCATGCCCACTTCCAACACGTATACCATGCTGTCTGTTTATTGCGCCTTCTTTGGTCTCGCGTCCGGCATCTACGTCGGCATCACCGCCGTAATCATGGCTGATATGCTGGGCACGGAGAAACTCACCTCGTCCTATGGCATCTCGTTGTTCGTCAACGGTGTCATTCAATTGGTGGGACCGCCAATTTGCGGTATAGTATTCGAGCAGATCGGCAGCTACGGACCAATCTTCAGTATACTAGGCATCATTCTAGTGTTCGGCTCATCTCTTTGGATCATGGTGCCGTTCATCCGGAAGAGACAAGCAGCGTTGGAAAAGCCCGTCAAGATAGACAAGATATAATAGACCAAATAAACAAAATAAAGTATAGACGTCTTCGTCATTAGTATCTGAAAATCATAGTCTTTTCGTTTTACATATTCGAATTTAAGTTTTGGGATAATCGTGTATCGTAAACATATACACGCGAGCGAGAAAATCATCCCAAGTTTACGAATTTTAAGATATAAAATTAAATATAAAATATAAAATTATGAAAAAGAAGTTAAACCGTTGAATCGCGTGCGACTCGACATTTTGCGGGGACACGCACGAGCTTAATTGCGCGGTCATTTAAAAGCCGTATAAGTAGCGTATATTTAAGTGTGTGTGTGTGTGTGTGTGTGTGTGTGTGTGTGTGTGCGCGTGCGTGCGTGCGTGTGCGCGCGCGCGTGTGTGTGTGTGTGTGTGAGAGAGAGAGAGAGAGAGTGAGTGAGTGAGTGAGTGAGTGATCGAATAATATAATATAATATAATATAATATAATATTAAACTGTGATGTTAGCACGAGTGTCATGTATTGAAGTTACATTGACAAAATTTTCGGACTAAGCGAATTATAACGAAAGGAAGTGTCGAAATTTCGCTTAGTCCGACGACTTTACACACGAACTGTCTACAATAATTAATTGCTGAATAATTATTGATTGTAATAATTATCATTTATCGCCAAGGTGCGGTAAAAAATCTTATCATATATCAAGCACTGTTGTCTTGAGAAATTAATTGATGTTTGTACATAAATAATTAATTCATATAAAACATTTATTTCGGAAAACGAAACGAAAACGTTTTGTTCTATACTGTCATTACATTTAGTCAATTTGAACGAGGAAAATAATTTATTGTAAATACTGTTATATTCGTTTGCAATTTTGATTATTGTGTGTACAGAGCGAAGTAATTCTATTATTTAGGACGTTTTTCTTATGATATGAAATGGAATATTGCATGTGCAGATTTATAGTCTGAAGAAAATTAAAGCATAAATTTGTTTAATAATAAATTTATCATTCATCTTTTCAAAGCGAGTAAAGATGATTTTATTAAAATTCAATATTGTTTTGATATTAAAACGAAAAATTGTCAAAATTGAGAGCAGAGGACATAGATTAACAAAGTGCATCTAAAACTAGTGCTTATGATGAAGTGCAAAAAGTACTTAAAATGAATAATACTTAATACAATAGAAATGTAAAAAATTTTGAAATAAAAGTTTCTTTTACATATTCAAGAATAAAAACAATAAAAAATGTCTATTACATTATTGATTTTTGAAAATCACACGAGAGACGAAATATCGATTTGTTTTAAGATATAAAAATTTAAGATATAAAAGCTACATCCAACAGAACTGACTTCACTCTATGCTAATAATTTAGACTCCAATTTAATCACATTTACCGCCAAACATGCGCTATTGTCTATTATATCGGCAATGAGATATCGCACAATGCAATCTTACACATTATAGTTTATCTTTATAAAGCGGATTATTTATATAGACATTTTGAGAAAGAATTTTTGAGAAACACATGAACGTGTCCTTCCTTGAAAGAAAATTTCTTGCCTTACATCCGAAAAAAGTAATTGTCCTCTCTCTGAAAGTAAAATTTTTCCACCGGCACGAAGACTATAATCTAGTTTTATTCGAGTACTTAGTAAGAGTAACAGCAGTCATGATTGCTGCTAATTTCGGAACGAAAATGCGATGAGGTAATTTAGCGCGTATACCAATGTCTACGATAGGCCTATGATAAAGTAAACCGTCACGCACTGTAGACATAGTCTCCTAAAAACTCGTATGTAAACGCTATTTTAATGCTAGAGTGATCAAAAGTGGGTTCTACTTACAAGGAATCATCGTCTTCCTATTCTGTGACTTTTTAACGACAGTAACGATATTGTTATATTGTCGTTGCGCAGCTTTTTTTACCATTGTACAAAACTTGCACAACAATATAACAATTTTTGTTATTATCATTCAAAATTACAGAATAGGGACCTTAGTCACTAGAGAAGAGAATCACTTTCGAATAGAGGCTGCCCTTTTTTTCTAAATTAAGAATAAGAAAATCGAAAGGATCCGCAAGAAGTACAACTACTTGTATGGCCGTGTAAGCAGGATGTCCGGCGAAATGTCGATTTTACGCCTTTCTAGCGTCAATGCCGTTTTACGGCACTCGAAAGAGATTTGATTCGCGTTCCAGGCTTTTTAAAAATCCGCCGGAAACAATGCCTTATGAGTAGATCATAAGTAGTTTGTAAAAATGTGTACTATATAAAAAAATATATTATGTTTATATAACTCTATACAAATACACAGAATAAAACTAATGTTTCAGAATAGAGTTCATTGGCATTTTTCCTATTAACTCGTTACGTATTCAAATTATTATAAAAATTATTTAAATTCTATTCTTTTATTCACGCGTATTATAATTTGTGTATATTTGTTATATTTTTATAATTATAATTTTATTTATATTTTATAAATAAGAGAGTGAAGTCGAAATTAATCGATATAAAATAGTATAAGATTAGAAATTTTTGAGAAAATAACTTAAATGTTGCAATCTAGATCATGTTTTGAAATAAACAGAGTTGTAACATTATTCTCTATATTTCCAAAACAAATGCCCGAATTGGGCACTTAGAAATGGTTCACAAGAGAAAAGAACATTTATCATTTATTTTACACTTTATCGATATATTTATACTTGTTTGCTCGAATTATGATCTAAGTGACTATGATTTAAATGAAAGCACTTATTTTTCCTTTGGGATAGGTTCAGCAGTTGCTTGAGCATCCCGGAAGTTAGGAAACTGTTCCCACGGGGCGGCTAGTTCAAATTTACGAAATTCTTGCGTCAATTCTAATGGTTCAATCACTATTCTTTTATGTTCGTCATCATAGCGAACCTGAAACATAAATCGTTGATCTTTTAATAAAATTTGATAATTAAAATTTAGGGCAAAAATTGTTAGATTCTTTAAAATGTAAACAATTGAATATTACGTTAAAAACAATGATATATAAATGTTTGTTGAATAATTACCTCAACATATCCACTGAGTGGAAAATCTTTCCTCAGTGGATGTCCTTCAAAGCCATAGTCTGTAAGAATCCTACGAAGATCCGGATGATTCGAGAAAAATACACCAAACATATCCCAAATCTCTCGCTCATACCAATCAGCAGCTTGGAATACACTGTAGAGGGAATCAACTGGCGTTAACTCATCGGTATAAGTTTTCACTCTGATGCGTGAATTATATCTCAATGATAGCAGATTATAGACAAGCTGTAATGATAAATATAGCGTAATAATTTCTAAGTAAAATCTTATTATCTATTTATAACTGTAGGTCAATGTAAAATACTCAGGTTTCTTTTTATATATAATTAACAAACTGTGTATTATGATGATCTTTTAGAAATGTAAACGTTGGGATGATGCCATCAGGAGCGATTAACAATTCCAACTCGTCACCAGCAGTCAGTTGTACTTGTTGTATATATTTAGGTAGACAATCGTTGATATAACGACCAAAGTTTATCAGGCGGTCAACATCAACATGACTGGGTTTCTGTACCGTGGCTTCAAAAATATTTGAATACACTAATGATTTTGTTAAATACTTTATACATATATGGAGATTTCAGAATTACTTTCTTTGCTAACAAAAATTAAAGAAAAAAAATCAATAACCTCTGCCAAATTTAGACAAATTGCAATAGCTTAATTTATTAATATTAAATTAAATAAATAAATTGTACGTACGACGAGTCTCAATTTTATCAGTCTTCTCGCTGGTAGTCGTGGTATTACATCTTACCAATGACGGAGAAGCGATAGCATAACCTGTCAAATACGAGCGTATATTATTACATAATTTAATAGTAACGTCGTTCCTATAATTAATATTCCATTACATTTTGGCGTAACAAATGGTAAACTTCGCGATAATCTCCAATAGTTTCTCAATATCGACGTCATTTTCCTAAAGAATATCTTAAATATGATTACAAACACACACTAGCGATACATGCTCTGCAACTTTCGTGATAACCAACAGCAACTATGACGAATTAACCAACACCAACATTACCGACACTTGTATAATTAATACATATATCCAATAATAATATAATAATAAATAATAATATCTATCAGTGTTGAGCATGTATTATTAATATTATGATTAACTGTCAATTTTAGTATTTAAACTCAAAATACTTGCAATCTTTTATTATTATACTGAAATACAAAATATTTTTATGTGCTCCACTAAAATACAAAATACAATTGTCTTATAAATATACTATTTTGCAAATAAAGATATTTAAATACATGCCCAACCCTGTCTATTATCCATGATATAATATCTATATTATCTAACGATGATAATGTCATCTAAAAATCACGCTGAAACCCAGATAGACAAGCGTGCGATACCCGCACAAGATACCGCTACCGTACTGTTACTGTACTGCCACGAGGTGGCGG
>NW_017296044.1:105319-106383 GCF_001594075.2 Trachymyrmex cornetzi
CTGCTACCGTACAGTTACGCCGTACACCGCCACCTCGTGGCAGTACAGTAATAGTACGGTAGCGGTATCTTGTGCGAGTATCGCACGCTTGTCTATCTGGGATGTTTATACTACTTTGTTAATGTGGACTATAGAACTATTTATTCTTTATTTAACATGCGGAAATAAAAATGAGATTAGAAACAATAAATTTATATAGATACAAATTTTGCTGTAAGCAATTGCTGTAAGGCGGTGAGTTAATTGTTGTGACTGGTTGGGGCTTAAGTTAATTGTCGATAATTAATAAGTTAATTGGAGCTTAATAGATATCTTTAATAGATATAACCAATAAATAAGACTAATATAACTATTCTATATAAAATTAGTGTCCAAGTTCTTTATCTTTTAATACTTCTATTTAAATTTAATAAAAATTAAGGGCATACAAGAGTCAATAATCAATAGAACTTAAAAATAAAATAAAGACATATAATTTCTTGATATCAATCCTTATAATATCTTGGTGGTATAATGTCTCGATTGTCTAACAATTACATGTTTCGGCTTCTTGATCGAGCCATTCTCAGATTTACAAAATTTGTAGTCATAAAAACACAGTAAACGAGTGAATAGAAAAAACCATGCTATGAATAGTTAAGTTAGTGATCTCCGATGGATTGTACGTCAATAGACAAAAATTGTTCCCAAACAGTTGGTAGACTGAATGTTGAAATTTCAATTAAACTGTGAAATAATATGAAAAATTGAGAACAATCTAAAAGATCAAAAAACCGAAACATGTAATTATTAGACAATCAAGACATTATACTACCAAGATATGTAAGGATTGATATCAATAAATTATATTATATGTCTTTATTTTATTTTTAAGTTCTACTGATAATTGACTCTCTCATATGCCCTTTACTTAATTTTTATTTTTATTTGATAACAAGAGTCTTTATATATATTTATTTTTTTAATTTATTATATTACATTGTCTTACGTATTTTTAGTAAGCATTTAGTATTAACCGTTAAACTATCCAGGTTAGAATCTGTCACATCGATTGAACAGAGGAA
>NW_017296045.1:0-264 GCF_001594075.2 Trachymyrmex cornetzi
CAAGAAATATTTGTCCTAAGTTGTCCAACAGGATATTCGAACACGCCCAAATTGCAGAACCCGATGATGACCATTAATGGTTCCAGCGCTCTTTCTAGTGTCTCTGTCATAGTTTCCGAGTGGTCGGCTAATATTTTAACTGAATTAGTTCTTGCTGCTAGAGACACAAACACGTTTTAATATTTTTTATAAGATTTTCAGAAATAGTTTTCGCAGTTTCTCTAAGAACGTTGTGAGAACTACACTGTAAGATATGTACACTGG
>NW_017296045.1:535-785 GCF_001594075.2 Trachymyrmex cornetzi
ATAATTGAGTGAAGTAATTACAACTGTCCACAATTACACTCCATGTACTACTTGCGGATCAATTCCAAATGCTTTATCCTTTTAGGATTTAGTTTCAATTGAACATGATATTGACTTTTTACATGAAATCTAATGCTATTTATTCCCTCCTGTAAAAGCCATGAGATAATTCTGATGATATTATACTCTTTGAATGAATTTTTATAGGTATATATCCTACTTTATGCCTCATGTTTTATTATTTAACAAC
>NW_017296046.1:0-8141 GCF_001594075.2 Trachymyrmex cornetzi
GTGTCGCGGCCTTAACACAAACTTATTCTCTGTTATAATTTATTAGTACAATAGGTGCGTTCGGGGAGACGCTATTAACGCTATTTCTGTCATTCTATCCTTGTTTTTTACGTCTAATAAACACAAAGATAGAATAAGGGCCACTTTCAGGGCCTCTTTCATCAACTCCGATTAACTAATTATAGCGTATTCAATTTAATGACTCGACCCGACTCCGAGTCAGTAGTCTGTTCTGTTTAGCTACAAAAGAAGAGCTAAATTGTGTAAGAAATGCAGCTAAAAAGAACAGACTGTTGACTCAGAGTCGGATCGAGTCAGTAATCGAATACGCTATAAGACTTTAGAGGTTAAGATATCTGTCATCTCCACTCGGTACAGCGCTATGTATACTCAGGGCCATTTTTATCAAGCTCAGTTAACTTATAGCGTTTTCGGCCCGATCGGGTTTGCACCAACCTTGGTTGAATTAATCTTTTCTATTGGTTGACATCATACGCTCTACCAATAGGAAAGAGCACAAAACGCCATTGATCCAACCCAGGTTGGTGCAAACCCGGCTGGGCCGAAAACGCTATTAACCAGCCTAGTAACTGTAATGAAATAGAAACAGATAGAAATAGTTCTATCTCTTTCTATTTCATTACAGTTACTAGGCTGGTTAAGTAAACCGACGATGGTAGAAGTGGCCCTAATGCTGGATTCACCCTACATCCGATTTTCGTCGTACAACTCTCTTCAACCAATCAGAAAACAGAATTCAGATGATACGAAGCAAAATCCATCGGAATCCTGTTTTCTGATTGGTTGCAGAGCGTGGTACGACGCAAAACGGATGCAGTGTGAATCCAGCATGTGTCGCGGCCCTAACGTTCGATGCTCTTTTTAAGGCCGCGACACAGACTTTTGCGTAATGCATAAGGCATAACGCATAAAGGCTATCACACCTGAAATGCATAACAGAGCATAAGCATAACATAAGACTGCTGGACCAATGAGCATCTAGCATAATGTCGCCGTATTGATTTACATAAGATGTTCGTTGGTTTACCCTGGATCTACAATAGATTTTTAAGCTTTAAGCCATAAGGAATGGACGAATCACAATCAATTATTCTCCTTGCATTCGACTGTAGTTGGTCAATTTCTTACGGCTTAAGGCTTAAAGCACCCATTATAGATTCGGACTTAGCGGCCTTATGTTATGCTTATGCTCTGTTATGCATTTCATGTGCGATAGTCCTAACGCATAGCGTACGTGTAGCAACGCACAAGCTTGTACATAGGCTTGTACTATTTGGAATGTCTCAATTAGAAATAAGATAATATTATATAATTATACATTGTATACATTATATAATTATACATTATATACATTATATACATTATACAATATCATTTTATTATATAATTTTATAAATAATGACAAATACGTCATATTCCTATCTGGGATGTCTAAACGTACTTATCTATCACACGTTTCGAGGTTACAACAGGCTAGCATGAGAGCATTCTTCGTATTCCTGCTGCTGAAGATGCTGCATAGCATAAAAAGTTCGTCTTTACGGATTTTTCGACGTCTTGTGTTTTAGGGCTCGCACACATGAAATGCATAACAGGGCCCCGATTCTCTAACTTACTCGTAAGAGAAACGTATGCGCAAACTCAGAGTTACGATCGCTTATATTTGAAACTCTATTCTCTTAACTTACATACGTATACGCATTGAAACGTATACGCAGATTTACGTATGAAATACTGCGAATGGTCCGAAGTATTCGTTTCTCGATTACGAGCACGTTTGCGAATAACTGTCAGTAGACAAACAATTTTAAACATAAAATGAACGTTTTTAATAATTTCGCTGTTGCACATGAGGCCGATAATGCACATGTTCAACAAGCTGTCGCACGGCGAAATCGTCGTGCAAGACACATAGCAGCTGATACATTTAATTTGGATGACAAAAAATTTTTAAAGTTATTTCGTTTAACGAAACCATTAGTGCGTTATCTAATAAGAGATTTAACACCATACATGAAGAAGAGGCAGCGAAGATCTATGTTGGATATTAAAACAAAAGTAAGTATAAATATAGAAATTTATGTACATAAATGGATAGAATTATATTACACGCATAAAAAAATAATTCTTTCTTCTCAGAACAATTTCTATTTCTCACAAAAAAATTAAATTGTTCTTAAAAATAGAGATATAATCTAGTATGGGCGTATATCGTATAATGAGAATATAACGCATGTCTATGCGCTAGATTTCGTCTCTATCTTCAAGAACAATTTTGTTTTTTCATTTGTGAAAAATACTATCACACAGTATTATATGTTAAAATATATATGTCCAATTATATAATATTATTAAGATATATACATGTTAGTTTAATTTTTAATTCTGGTTTATAGATATTGACAGCATTACATTTTTTTGCATATGGTAGTTATCAAACAAGTATAGGACAAAATTTGTATGTTGCTATTAGTCAATCTGAATCTAGATGTATTAATGAAGTAGTAGATGCATTAAATCAGGCAGATATAACGAACCAGTGGATTAAATTTCCCAGAATTTTAAATGAATTAAAATATTTAAGACAACAGTTAGTACATTTAATTCTTTAACAATATAATATTAAATATGTATTTTAATATTAATTTATATATTTTTTTTTCTAAACTACTATAATAAGACATTATAACACATTTCTAGATTTTATGATAGCCATAGATTTCCTGGAGTAATTGGATGCATAGATTGCACTCACGTAGCTATTTTTCCACCAAAGATTCGTGATGCTATAAATCCTGAACATTATACGTTAATAGAAAAGGATATCATTCCATAAATGTACAATTGGTAAGCGTATAATTGTTGTTCTTTTTAAGGTTAGAATTGTTATTATATCATTTGTATTAATATTATATATAATTTTTTAACTCAGGTATGTGATTGGCGTTTAAAAATATTAAATATAAATGCTCGCTACCCTGGAAGCACACACGATACATACGGAATAATTCTAATTTAAAAGTAGGAATGGAAAGAATCAACAGACAGTGGCCAAATATGACATTTTTCCTTCTAGGAATCAACACATTATATTATATATAGTATAGTATATACATATATGAGGTGTTTTTTCAAATTTCGCCCACTGAAATATAAAAAAAAATATTTTTTGATATTTTGACTCAATTTTTGATCAAGAATAGCGCTACACGATAAATGGACATTTAAGAAAATTAAGAAACACATTTAAGAAACATTCTATATTATATTAATATTTTAGAAATATATTTGTATTTTGTAATCTTGTGATATATATTTGTAACTTAAATTTTAGAAGCGTTATTAACTATTAATAATTATTAATAACAATTAATGCTTTAGGTGATTCTGGTTATCCTCTACGACCTTGGTTATTAACTCCAATCATTAATGCAGAAGTAAATAGTCCAGAAGAAAGATACAATAGGAGTCAAATGTCTTGTCGAGCTTTAATAGAACGTTGCAATGGCTTATTAAAGATGCGGTTTCGCTGTTTATTGAAACACAGAGTTTTACACTATTCACCACAAATGGCATGCAAAATTATAAATGCTTGTGCTATTTTGCACAATATGTGTATAGAAAATAATATCCCATTCCCACAATATGATGATGATTGGCAAGATGATATGTTTAATCAGTACATCGGTTATAACAATGAACAAATAGTAAATAGAGTGAATCCTGATTTGGCAGCAGGTAAACAATTGCGAAACAGATTGATTCGTACTTATTTTCGTTGATATATATATTTATATACATATACGAATGCGGAAAAGACCTTACATATAGAATATATACATTATACATTTAATGTGTAACATACATCTAATACATAATATTTAAAATGTATAACATATAATATAAAATAAAATAGTAATGTAACATACTTCATAAATTTTTTGAATCTTTTATAATAAAAAAAAAGCAGTATCACATGGAATCACAAAGAATTCTTATGCAGTCTTTACTCTGTAGAACTCAACATATAAATCATAATAACTTCTTATTTAATAATAAACATGGATATATTGACAAACTTTGAACTTATAATATTTAATATACGTAATACACATATGAGTAATAAATATTTATGCTCATATTAAATTTAAAAATAGGAACATATATAAAAATAAAACTGAAAAAATGAAAGATCTACAACGCAAGAATTTGCTGTATTATGAAGGATTGCATTTTTCAACAGCATTAACCAATCTTTTTTGAAGTCTTAACTTTCGTTTCTTCAATATTAACTTTTGGTCATAATAAGAGCTTTGGATTTGGTAAGTTTGTTTTGCTACTTCTGCCAGTATCTCTGTTGGCTGTTGTATAGATTGAACATTGTCTAACTTTTTTTCCCTTTTTTTAATTATTAGTGTAGTTGGAGAACCATTATTATCATTTTCATTTAAATTGTATGCACTATTATCAATTAATGAATTTTCTTTATCTTCATTGTTGTTTGCTTCAGTGCTTTCCATGTTAATATTGACTGCATTATTATGTTCACCAATTTGTATCAACTCTCCTACATTCTGCTGAAGATATTCCCCTTCATTTCCAATTATTTCAAAATGTATCTAATAATAAGAAGCAGAGATACATAAATTCATGCGTTCTATTATGTTATAATAAGGAATGTAAAAATAAGGCTAAAAAAGAAAGTAAAGTAAAATAGAAGAGATTGAAGAAATTAGAAAAAATCTATCAATTACAAAAATATATGTAGAATTTTACCTCAGAGTCTGATCCTATGTGAACTTCACTTTCGTTTATCTCTGTGTGTCCATTAATACTTGTGGAACAAATTAAATTTAATGTTGCTGCCTCTGTTGTACTTAATTTTAGGTTAGATTCAGTCCCTCCTCCAGTTTTATTTCGTTCTGCATTTATTTTGCTTTGCTTCATTTTACTACGAGATCGTAAATCTTGCCAGCACTAAAATATTATGATTAACATGATAATATAAGTTTTAATGTAATAGAAATTATTCGATTTATATCTATTATATGTAGTATATTAATATACGTTATATACTTACTTTCCGCCAAGATTTCCAATCTTTACTTATACCATTGCAACTATTTAAGATATCTGCTATCTTTTGCCATAAGATGGTTGCATCTTTATATGTAAAATCAACTGAAAATTTATCCGACAAGAAGCGCGGATTTTTTTCCATATATTGTAATAATAATGTTTTTTGTTCTTCGGTAACATTTGCACTGCGCTTTTTCTTATCCATTTTCGTTTTTCGCGTGAGACCTCTAAATGAGACCACTGTACTGATCTGATTATTATTAAATGACTATTTGTTACTTACTGACAAGTACTCGATGTTTTTACTACAGATAGTTAATAATCCAGTGTTGCCACGTATTCTATTCGTGCAAAAGATACGTACACGAATCTAAATACGAACGCTCGCATTGTGTCTTAAAGAATACATATCGATGATTGAACGATAAACGTATGCGTATTTGAACCATTCGTAAGTTACGTATACGCAAAGTTACGAGTAAAGGGCTTCACACATGAAATGCATAACAGAGCATAACCATAACATAAGACTGCTGGACCAGTGAGCATCTAGCATAATGTCGCCATATTGATTTACATAAGATGCTCATTGGTTTAGCGGCCTTATGTTATGTTTATGCTCTGTTATGCGTTTCATGTGTGAGAGCCCTAAGTTAGAGAATCGGGGCCCAGAGCATAAGCATAACATAAGATTGCTGGATCAATGAGCATCTAGCGTAATGTCGCCATATTGATTTACATAAGATGCTCATTGGTATAGCGGCCTTATGTTATGCTTATGCTTTGTTATGCATTTCTTGTGTGAGAGCCTTTATGCTTTATGCGCTATGCAAGATCTACAGAATGAAAAGTGGAGATGGAAATAAGGGACTCTGATTGGTTGATTCGCTTGTCTTGTGCGTTATGCAAAAGTCTGTGCTTAACGGCCATAACGATTAATAATTTCGTTTCACGGGGCAGAGCAACGCCTTTTTCCTGTAAAACTTTTATTTTTGCGTGAAAATGCATCGATCGAGTGTATTCTTTATCAAAACTCGAGGCGGACGGAGTTTTATTAGCATTTACCATATTTTTATATGTTCCTTCATTCATAAAGTAAAAGACTACTATTATAACTATGTATATATTTTGCCAAGGCATTTTATACACAAATATTTAAATTTTTATTTATGTGCATATATATACGGGGCATTCCACGTCAACGAGAGACCCCCCACCCCCAGAATTGGTTTAAACGAAAAGAGTTCTACTAAGGCTTAAAATTTAGGTAATTACATCTACTTTAAAATGCAAAGTGGCAAAATAAAAAATTCAAGATGGCGGATCCAATATGGTGGAAGAAGTATAAAAAAGTGCTTGAATTCACTTGAAACTTGTCACTCGGGTGTTTTTAAGGTCGCTAAACACGAATCTGACGTCAAATTTTCAATGTTCAAAATGGCGGATCCAATATGGCGACCGATTTTTAAAAATCATATCGAATTTAAATAAAACTTGTTACATGGGGTTTTTTGGGTTCTAATAGATTCTATAGGTATCTAATTGGTTTAAAAATTCAGGAAATTACATCTGCTCAAAAATCCAAGATGTCGAAATAAAAAATTCAAGATGGCGGTTCCAATATAATAATAATAATAATAATAATAATTAGTTTATTGCAAATCTAACAAGATTACACATTGCACAGAGTTAGGCCATACAATCTGGACAAGAAACCATGGCATGGTGATGGCCCCTTCCGCCTTTATTATTAAAATGTTAAAATTATTATCGTAATGTTTTTTATTAAATAATTACGTAACAATAATACAAGAAAGATAACACGAAGAGTTTAACATACGCCTACACACACACTCACACGCACACTCACACACGCACAAACACACCAAAAAAGTCAGTCGCGCCTAAATACTGGGAGAGATCCATAATATGGCGGAGACAGTAGAAAAAAGTGCTTAAATTCACTTGAAACTTGTCACTCGGGGGTTTTCAGGGTCGCTGAACACGAATCTGACATCAAATTTTCAATGTTCAAAATGGCGGATCCAATATTTCAACTCCTTTCCAGCCAATAAAGGCAAGACTAGAAATGTTCCAACTAGTAAAAGTAAGAACGGGTAATGGCCCAACTAGTGAAAGTAAGACACGTAGGTTCCAGCCAATAAAGGCAAGACTAGAAATGTTCCAACTAGTAAAAGTAAGAATGGGCAAAGGTCCAACTAGTGAAATTAAGACACGTAGTTGTTCCAGGCAATGAAGGCAGGGCTACTTAATGGGCTACTTAATGGGCTTAAAATAAAAATTGAAAATATAATTTAATATGACATGACATTACCATGTGGAGATATGGAATATCTTTTTATTAACAATTTTTTATTGTCCTGAACAATAAAACCATGATTTTTTAATATTTGCGGGACTGGTAGAGCCTCACTGAATCTCTTTTTTAGGAATTTTTCCTCTTTCTCATGCATTTTTCTGCTGTAGTATAAGACTGTTATACTTGTGAAATGATTTTTACTCCATTTCACAAGTTTCTCTACGGATAAAATGGCGTCAGACGGCTTAAGCAAGAGACTGTTTCGTGCAGCTTCTCGTTTAAACAACGCTCCAACACCATCTGATGCTCCTTTTCCATGTGCAGTTGCATGGACATGCCAATCAGCTCTCACTCCAAAGTCTTTCTCATGGTGAATTAAGTTCGTCATCTGGAATTTATTTTTAAAGTGTTGCTTGGCCCCATCGCTGAAATAAATAATTTTCTTGATGTCCATGTTTTTTTTTAAATAAGGAATCAACATTTTTTGGACGGTATAAACTGCAGCAGTATCATGGCGTGTACTTTCTGATAAGAAAACGAAACTCTTGTGCTTAATTTCAAAATCTTCTTTAAAATAACACACAACAGGGAAGACTGTGCATTGTGAATTATTAAAATGAAAACCTTGAGATGCATCTTGAGCAACGTATTTGTAATTTTCTACAAATTCTGCTGTGGGGACAATTCGTGTTTGCAATGTCGACCTATCAGTGCCTGCCCA
>NW_017296047.1:0-295 GCF_001594075.2 Trachymyrmex cornetzi
AGAATATTATTACCTTCAACATCAATGGGGTAGTCTCTAGCATCTTCCTCCTCCTCCTCCTCCGCACTCTCAGTAATGTCTTCTCCCCGCTCAACAGCTTCTTGAGTCTGTTCTTCTTCTTCTTCTTCTTCCTCTACCTCAGAGCTATCTCTGTTTTCGGAGATATCACTGTTATTCTCCTCCTTCTCTTCCTCCTCCTCTTCCTCCTGTTCTTGTTCTTCTTCTTCTTCACTCTCTTCTTCATTTTCACGTGCTGTAAAGTAACATTTCGTTATTATATATTATATTGTATAAA
>NW_017296047.1:979-9751 GCF_001594075.2 Trachymyrmex cornetzi
CAATGCCCCAGCTTGTACATAATACAAAGTAATGTACTGGAGCACCTCCCCGCGAAATCCCCGAAAACCGAATAATTAATTTCGGCATTATCTGTCAACTTTGACAGATAATTAACTACCACTAACTTTCCGTTTAAGTTGCAAGCGATGGTGATGAATTTCGTAAGTAATTCGCGAAGCGCCATTTTTACCGTCAACGAAACTTCGATACTTTAAAATTTCTAGCGCAAAACAACTCTTGACAGAGTCTCGACGTAGAAATAGCCCTTAATTTTCTCACTACGCACGATTTATACACCAATAATATTCAAAAAAATTCCCCCTCCCAAAAGGCAGAATCGGTGAAAATTTCTGGTTACGTCATCGACTAGTAAATTTTGACAATTTTACCGATCGATTCCCCAGTTTTCTTCCTTTTTTACATGAAAAGATTTTCTCGAAAAATTCACAGAGTGAGAGTCGATAAAAACTTTTTTAGTTACATCCATCATATTTTAGAGCTTTGACGAATTACACCCTTTTTTTGTGTGATCATTTTGAAAGCATCTCTCCACCATCACTTACCTTTGGAAAATTTTTGTAAATCAAGTGTCAGAATATTTTCCTTTATCTCGAAAATTTTTTTAATTTATTCTTTATAAATGAATATTCTTGACAATATATTCAATTTTTACGAGTTCGAACATATTTATGGCACGTTCGAACATTGAAATATTTCCGTTTTGTAACTTTGAGAAAATTCTTTCCTAAAAAATAACCCTTTGCTGTGATCCACGTTATTAATTTGGAAAAGTTTTTGTCACTCTATGGTATTCTTATCCTTAAGTTAACCTATCGCATATCTAATTTAACCTTTACATTTTTGCCACGCTTTTTAATTGAAAGGATTCTCACGTACTATAACTTTACAAGCACAAGAAATAAAATATTCAATAAAGAAAATTCATAAATCGCTTGAATTTTTGTTAGTTTTCCTTTCTTATACTTTTCGTTGTAAGAAAGAAAAATCGTGCACCCTGCAAACATATCTTTCTCTAAATGTTTTTTCTTGTTCAATATTGTATAACTAAGACTTATTTTTATTTATTCTGAAAAAAAGTTTTACGACAGATACTGAATAATTTTTCTTTAGTGAAAATGTTTCTATTTTCTTAGAAAACGAATTTATTTAAATCATAAATTGGTTTTGGACAGTTAAACTTCTATTTTTTCATACGTACCCTTAGTGTCTGCGAGAAATGTTTCTATAATTTATTAACCATAAAATTTTTATAAATCTAGTGTCAGAATATTTTCCTTTATCTCGAAAAATTTTTTAATTTATTGCTTCTTTATAAACGAATATTCTTGACAATATATTCAATTTTTACGTGTTCGAACATGAAATATTTCCGTTTTATAACTTCGAGAAAATTCTTTCCTAAAAGTTACTACGTCATAACGTCGTAGTATTTCTTCTAGGGAAGGGGAAATTTAAACAAACTTTATGCGCACGCAGGTTTTCATTAATTTTCAAAAAGCATATATAAGCGCAGAGACTGCTCATAGTGTTACGCTGCTTCAAGTTACGCTGCTTCATTCGAGTTTCGTTGTTCGAAGCGTCTACTTCGGAATCGTCCCTCCTTTTTTCTTCATTCGAGTGAACATTTGCCCAAAGTTTTCACGCGAAGAGACATGGCTGGAAGACAAGAAATCGGAAATTCCTCAGTATCCGTTAATCCACGTGTGATAAACAATATTACCGAACGAAATATGCAACAATATTTGTTACTTTCTACGACGTACCCACTCAACTCTTCTCATACGAAGAAATTACACGTGGGATTACAATCAATGAAGGAGGGAATCTTCGAACCTATCGTCAAATTGACTGGCAATTACGCAGAAAGAATCAACTTCGATTCGAACACGTGGAAACAATTTCAAGAGAATATGGGACTCATGAGCACGTACCTAAGCGAAAGCAGCAAAACCAAAGTAAATCCTATCTCGTTCGCAAACATATTCGTTAGCTTCACCTCCGCCTACGGTGCGAAAGCTATTCTGGTGACGCACAAGGAAAATGAAAATGTTCCAAAGGAAGTTTCATCTGTAAATACACAGGCAGAGTCAGCACAACCACCGACGAAGAAAAGAAAATCTTACTCCGTCGCGATTGTAATGCAGCAAGCTACATTTCAAGGAATGGAGAGAGTAATCAAATGTGTCGATGCGCATGTAAACCAGCTAACGTCTGTTATCGACAACGTTAACGAGTGCGCACGATATTTGATCAAGGAGATAGAACTTCTGACTAATCCCTTCATCGACGCTGAAATCATCAGACTCGTTTTCCGAGGCAACAAAGAAGCCATTGAACGCACTGTGAGAACACAAATAAACAATTTGACATTTCTAGAAACATACTTTAATATATTGTTTTTAGAATTAACCGAACTAAAATTCAATGAAATTGTTAACATAGTTTTAACCAACCGCGGATTATGATTTTATATATCATACTTTTTATGTAATAAGTCATTCATTAATGTAGTATCACATTATCAATAAACAAATTCTTTGTATCTTAAATTCTTGACTATTTCAATCCCGTATCCTCGTGCTCCCAACATTTCAGGTTTAAATAAGATAGATTTTTGTCCTATTAAAAAGCATCTCCGTCGTAGAATACAGAAAGAACTTATTCTCTAAAGTAAGTAAATCAACACAGCAGATAAGAAGAAGATGACGCATACTGACACAAACTTGTTCATTCCTGTTTTACCTCCCCTTTCTCCTATTGAAAGCAAGAGTCTCCCGAAAATTCTCGTAAAAGTCCTCGTCATAAATAATAAGAAAAACCATTTCACACTAAGACGTCAACACGTTGGAGACATCGAACCGCTGCAGCAAAAAAATGACCTGCAGGATAAAAGCTGTGTGCTATTCATGTTCGCTGACCTTACCTTCCCCCCTCTCCCCCCGTAACGCACAAAATTCTCGGTCCCATTTTTCCTCGGTCTTTACCATCCGTCATTTTACAGTGGTATTCTTCTCTGCCGACACCCCCACCCTCTCCAATCGTCGCACGGACAGCTATGGACCGAGCCAATCAAAACGCGACATTTAATTACCTCGTTATCCCACCCTCACGTCACCGACCAATCAGAGCGCACCATTTTCCCTGACAGACCCGTCTAGGCCACGCCCACCTGGCGCCGGAGGTCGAGTGGAGGGGGTTTGTTTTGACGGCCCATAGCTGCCCACTTACTACTAATGTGTTTGTTCAATATTTAAAACCCTTTCGTTATGGAAATCTATAGTGTGCTGAGAGCTCATTCGATTAGCAAAGAGTTGCCAAGATTTAAAAGCTTCGAGATGTTTCTTACTTTACTCATGTTCTTTAACGAGACGATGTATATTCGACCAATCAGAATAGCCAGAGGGACTTGAAAATTTATTTTCATATGATGCTTGATGGTGGCATCAAATTATTAAATTGTTTGTCAATTTAATTCGCGATTACTAGAGTAGTTTTAATTGCGTTTATTTAGTCCGGAAAAAATTCGGCGCGCAGTTTGAAAAAGACTACAATATGGTATATATGCAAGTACATATATAGTATATATTAGTAATTCAAAATTGAATTATTTAAAGCAACGAAGATCCAGCTCCAACCATAATAGGCCGTTACACCCTAATATTAATTTATTTTCATTTCTTTTATATAAAGAGCATGAGAAACAAAAACGGCATTCTTAGATTTTGAATAAATTAACCAATTTCTGTGTACTTTCTCACCGTTAGTCATTGTACGGGTATATAAAGCTGTTGAGAAACATCTATTATTTGAATCTAATGGAAAGTTAAAATCCATAATTTGATTGGGAACACCATGATCAATCATCTGAGTCAGAAAATCGTGAGAAATTATATCAGGCCAAAAACCTGGATCTTCAAATTGATTGATCCAAACTAATCGAGAACTGTTGTCAACATCGATATCAATATCATTATTACTATCATTAGTATGAATTAAAGCAGGAGATGAAATCGAATTTGGAAGAGCTTTAGAAACGTTTGCGGTCGATGTTGGTGATACTAAATCTGAAGAAATAAACGAGACAGTGCAAGATGTGCTTGTCACCGATGAATTCGTTGAAGGAGTGGAAGTATTCGTAGTTTTTAAAAATTTAGCTAATGAGCCTGATAATTTTTTACTTTCTTCTTCTTTTCTCTTTCTCTCTTGACGAAATTGAAAACCAGAAGGTTTTTTATTATTCATTTCGTATAATTCGTATAAGTATTGTATCGTATAATAATGTAATATATTTTTTATCTATGTATGTAATACTTATGAACTAAAAAAACAAAACTCTGAACCATATCACATAAAAGAAAAAAGAAAGGAAAAAAAATAAAAATAATTAGATAGTATAAAGTGTTTATTTTCCAATAATATCTCTTCCGATAATAATTTACGAGAACAAAATTCTATCTAATTGTAAGACCAAACTCTCAAATGACAATCAAAATTATTATGTATTTCGATGCGCGTTTCGTTGCTTTATATAGTGTGAGGTAGGCCAACTCTCTTGCGAGAAGTTCTCCTTCCTACTGTGTTACGCCTCCACGTGATTAAACGAGGTACTACAAGCGGACAGCCGGGGCGGCATCATACCTAGTTAGTTACCTAGTCATTTTTTCTCGCCGCCGAGTTGCGCGCCACCACGCGGTTAAGACTGCGTTCGGAAG
This sequence comes from Trachymyrmex cornetzi, assembly GCF_001594075.2. Taxonomy (NCBI): domain Eukaryota; kingdom Metazoa; phylum Arthropoda; class Insecta; order Hymenoptera; family Formicidae; genus Trachymyrmex; species Trachymyrmex cornetzi. The sequence continues at coordinate 5,714 of NW_017296047.1, forward strand.
TATTACTCGAATGTCTCCGTGTTTTTACCCTTGTTGTTCACCGAATATTAAACAAGGATAAAATGATACATTGGAATATTCGGGTGATGTTTCGCAAACACAGCGTCGCAGTCTAAATGGAGTTTTACAAGTGTCACAAGTAGGCATGTCGAGTTCAATAAGTGCGCCCCTCCAAATTTTGCGTCCTACGCCGGAGCGTATATTGCTTACCCTATCGCAACGCCCCCGCATACAACACTGTCTTAAAGGATATCGAAAAGACGTCTACATCATAAGAAAGCCTTCAAGATGCCGTTCAGAGAACTGTGTTTTACGGGACTTTTCAAATAGAAATACTAGAAATATTATTTTGATTTCACTTCTTTTTTTATGGCATTATTTTTGGTACGTTTTTTCTGCAAAATATACTTGACGCCTTTTTTTTACATTTTTAATGTCTTTTCCGATTAGCATAACCCAAAATATTTAATTTTGGAGACTGGCCAGTCAAGGCGAGATCGGTCGGTGGTCCGTGAATCTTGATCTTCAGTTAATGCAACTGGGTAACCTCCACGTGGTATTACATATCTTGGGTAATGCTAGTGCGGGCGATACTGTAACTTTGAAGCATTATAACTTGAAAAGTACTTCATGAAAAAATATTTCATTATAGCTTTTTGGAAAGCTCTTGACATCAGCTATTAGATTCTTGAATCAAAAATAGGGTGTTCCATTTAAGAAAATCAATGTAACTTTGACCTGACCTTGGCTACGCAACCCAAGGTCAAACTGATAGAATCAATAAATAGATATTTTTAAACCATATAACTTTTGTCTGAAATACTTTTCTGTAAAACTTATATTTCCCGATATTTAGCTGTCCAAACCTTTTTGGGACACCCTGTATATTAGTAATTCAAGATTTAATTATTTAAGCAACGAAGATCCAGCTTCGACCGTAATAGGCATTTAAAATTCTAGTATTAAATTTATTAGTTAGACATGCACTCCCCATACTCTCAAACGTGTTTTTTTTAGTAATAAATTAAGAAAATAGAAATTCGAGAAACAAGAAAATAAAAATTTCGTAGTTACAATTGCTTTGCGAAATATTTGGTTAAGCCATTTGTATAGATCTCGTCAAGTTTTCCCAGATTAAAAAAAAATCATGTTTCTATGTCCATTTATTGCTGAGAAATTGTAAGTTAAGCAAATTGTAACACATGAAACCGAGCGCCCTGTCTATCCCCACTTGACCGCGCGTAGACTTCCCCCATTGGACTACTCCCACCCGGCGCGCTGCCTCGCTCGCGTTTCTCAACTTTCCAATGATATTAAACAAACATTTTCGGCAGCAAAAAATTTGCGAATTTTTTAACAGCACATTCAAATCTTTCTTGACAAAATGGTGTGGCGGAACTCTCAAACTTAAAAATGAGAGTTACAGTGATTTAAAAAAAAAAATTGTTATTTCGGCTCCTAATAATCGGAGGATAACATTTTTTTTTTAAATCATACAAAAATGTCAGCTGTCGAATGCTTCACACGGCTATAAGATGTGATGCATATTAACGGAGTTTTTCTATTTTGTTATACGGAAAAAACATATCCACTTTTCAAAACCGTTTGAAAATAGTTTAATTGTGAAAAATCGTTTTGTTACTAAGTGTATGTGATTGTACAACTGTTGAAGACGAAAAATCACCCCAGTAAATTGCTGTGCGAATTTCCATACGATCAATGTCTGTCATTTTATAAGCGAAAAATCTTGGCGTTTTGCAACTATTCGATTTGTTTTCGTATATTTCCATCGATAGGTTCGAGTCTCAAACATATGCATTTCCTTTCTGATGGCCTTCCGAAGATTTTCATCGCGAGACATGATGGTTTACAATTTTTTTCCGGTCAAATTCTAATTCTACTGGCCTACATAACGAGATTAAGCACACGATTGCGCATTCCTGTCGCGCAGCCTTGGCAAGGGGTAATCTATCGATTCTGGATCGCGAGATTGATACCCAATGATCAGTCAATGTTTGATCACAACGCATCAAAGTGATACTACTTCGGTAAGTCATGTTACGTCCAAACCCTTGGAAATACGTTTAAACGGGAGAGACAAGGATGGAGTTGTAGAAGGTATGGAAGGACGTTTAGACTTTATCTCGCAGGTATACGCGCAGTGGCGAACACCTGAGAGTCGGACGCACTTCCTATCGCTCCGGAATATGGGTCAACGTCCTGAAGGGACGCTATAACGCCTGTTTCCTTGAGCAGTGCGTACGTCGGTCCAATTTTGAGTCAAAGAAATGAATCTTTATAACTCGGGAGTGGACCAGGTGGGATCCTTGGGAAACGGCGAGAGTACGAGGTCTTTTGAATTTAAAATTTAACTGAAGGAAATCATTTTAAATCGAATTTCGTTTTATTACTAAAGTAAACTACAAAGGAATGTGATAGTTATTTGTATAAACTTCATAATCTTAAATTTTATAATTAAATTAAAGTATACATAATTGTCGGGTTTCCACAAATTTTATAATTAAATTAAGCATAAGTTTTGAATTTACACATATTTTGTAATCGAATTAAGTTACAGGTTATCATTAGGTTCGCATAAATTTCGCATAAGTTTTATAATTACATAAAAATATAATAGCTGAGGTTACATATATTTCGTAAATTGAGTTAACAATAATCATTAGATTTACATCGAAAAACTTTGCAAGTCGACAATAGTTGATTAATTGTGCGCTATTGAGTTTGAGGTGTGTGTGTGTATATTGTCGGAGAGGCAATACATGTTAAATAATTTCATTAATTATAACGGAGGAAGGAGGAAAGGTGTCGTTAAAGAAGGCAATGGGGACTACATATGGGAAGGGGGAAGAAGGAATGTACACTGCTATGTGTACATCGGGAGGTTGTCCGGTTATGGCAGCGCGGATTTCTTCGGGATCAAAGTAATTCGGGCCGATCGTGTAAGTGCCCGGCGAAAGAGGGTTGGTAGTACGTGGGAATCGGCTAATCACTGAGTCGAAAGAGTCACCCGGTTGGATATACCGTTGGGTGAGTCTAGAGGGAGGAGCGGGAAATTCTTCAAGGAATTCCACGCTTGACGTGGAATCCGCAGGAGAGGATGGACGAGGCGATGAGGGAGCGGATTGGAGGAAGGAGTCAGGAGTGGGCGGTGGGGTATCCGGGAAAATGCATTGATGTTTGGCAGAACGGTGAGACTGGATGTTTAGCCCTCGGTCCTTTGGTCTCGGTTTGGCCTCTCCAACGGCGCACTGATTTTAATGTCTTTAGTATGGTAATAAAAACGCACTGAGTTTAAAACCTTTTCCGACTTTCTGAAGTTCTATTTCTCTGATTTTTCCTATTTTTCTCTGCTCTCTATTTTTACTCCTCTCTATTTTTTCTGACCGTGTGTCTCGCGATGTCGCGGTTTATATAGGGATAGTTTAGTGGGAGGTTCCATGGTAGGGTGTGTCTAATTGGGAAATTATGGAATCAGGTTTACGGGATTCTAAGGTGATACAATTTTGATTCGTCGTTGGAAAATTGCCTTCCGGTTAGCTCTGCCCGCTATGTCATTTTTTATTCGTTCTCACGTTGAACGATGGATAGATATCTCTGGATTAGTTAATCGAAGTCGCGGTTTGTGTTGATTTTTCTCAGTGTCGGAAAAAATGTCATTACTAGATTTATAACCCTATCTTAAGCCTAAGCGTGGGACCATTATCGTTGGGATTCTGACTTTCCTATTTTCCTCTGCTCTCGCGATGTCGCGGTTTATATAGGAATAGTTTAGTGGGAGGTTCCATGGTAGGGTGTGTCTAATTGGGAAATTATGGAATCAGGTTTACGGGATTCTAAGGTGATACAATTTTGATTCGTCGTTGGAAAATTGCCTTCCGGTTAGCTCTGCCCGCTATGTCATTTTTTATTCGTTCTCACGTTGAACGATGGATAGATATCTCTGGATTAGTTAATCGAAGTCGCGGTTTGTGTTGATTTTTCTCAGTGTCGGAAAAAATGTCATTACTAGATTTATAA
>NW_017296047.1:9937-10564 GCF_001594075.2 Trachymyrmex cornetzi
GGTGGAGTCCACCGGACGTAACAGTCACAACGTTTTGTCTACTATCGTTTTAACATTGTCGTCCTTAGTGAAATTTAGAGTCAGTGAATTAGAAATTCAATCCGGTATAATAATTTATTTTGCGAGAACAAGTAGCGTGAAGCGACGGAACATTGTTATTCTGTACAAATTTGTCATCGAGAAACAAGCTCGGACATATATCTTATATCTCGTACATTTGTTCCGTTCGCGCAAGCGACCTTCTTTCGTGTGCCACTGTATCGATTTTGGATTTTTTCATGAACTTCCAAAATATTCGTATCTCTTTCGTTGGTTCCGTGATTTTAGTAGATAGGCTAGGCGGGTTCTAACCTATGGGGCTAGAGGGGAGCGCGGGGCGCGTGGGGAACTCGTTGGCGCGGGGGATATTCGTAGCGCGGGGAAGGCGTGAGAAGGTCGCCGCTAAGTGTTGCCAGATGTGGTGATGTATCGCCAAACTGGTGATTTTTGACTTGGTCGGGTGACTTTATTTTCGGATTTGGTGACTGAAATTCCGTGTAGCAGTAGTTGTGCGGTCTTGTGACCTATAGAAGTTGCGAGCATATGTTAGATAAAAGAACAGATGTATGCGTTTGAGTAAGACAGAAT
>NW_017296047.1:10723-11411 GCF_001594075.2 Trachymyrmex cornetzi
TCTACTGACAAGTAATTGTGTTTTTATTAGAATATATAAAATATTTTCTTCATTGATAAATTATTGTAATATCCCTGTTTTCATAGAAAATGACATATCTTAGAAGATCTTTGTTACAATTAAGTCATTATTATTCTAAGTTTGTGAACATATCTCTTTTATTAAAAAAATAGCTATGTGGTAGATTGACCAAAAAAATGAGACGAGGTTAGATGACAATTAATTTTAATATCTTTAGAGGACACATTTTCAGAGAATATACTTACAAATATATTTTATACATATGTTTTTTTATTTTTCATATAGAAACTATGGTACACAAAAACAAATTGCATATTTTATGATTAAAATAACTATTTTATTTATGTTAGTACTATAATTACTGTTATTTCTCAAAATACAGAACTGATATTAAAATAAAAATTGTGTTGTCCGTAACAAATATATTACTGCCAATCCTAGGACGTGTGACCCAGAACACTGGGTTAATTGTCATATTTTTCGCAGCATTATTTAAAATTAAATAACTTATTTTTATGATATGATGAATTCACGAGTAATATATTTTTTTTTAATATCTAAAGGATGTAGGTATATTGTAACGTATGCAATATTCCAAAATCGGGCATCCACTTTTTTATAAAAATCAATAATCAAAAATTGTGACAATCGGCTCCGGTTTCCCCTA
>NW_017296047.1:11650-16745 GCF_001594075.2 Trachymyrmex cornetzi
CCGCCAGGAACAGACTGTCGTCGTCCCAGACGTTCATAAATTGTTCCCTGAACAATTGTTCCGCCTGCCTCTCCGCACGCGTCGTCACCCAATTGTAGATGTTGACAAATCCCCGAACGCATACCTGGTTGCGATGGGTCTCCTGAAAAAAAAAAACAGTACAAATTAAATTAGAAATAGAATCAGAATTAGAATTAGAATTAGAATGTAATTTATAATAATTTAAAATAATCTTACCAACGGGATCTTGAGGATCCCCAACTCCCTGGCTAATTGCAGCCGCACCACACGTTGGTTGTCGACAACGACATGCTGGAGAAAAACGTTATAAATTTAAAAATTTAAAAATTTAAAAATAAAAAATCTAGCCTACAAAGAAAAAACTCTTCTACGGGATATTCATATGAAATATGTAACATGTCTTTCAGATTACTCATGATGTTGATGTTGATGTTGATGATTGGCGGTTTTCTGCTTGTTCGAGCTTCAACGAATAAAAAGGACGCTCGTTCGAGAGACCGCGCAGGCTGGTAACAGTTTTTAACACAAATTTTTTCTATAAAAAACCGCACTGTCACTTCCACTTCCACGGTCACATAAACGTGCAAAAGTATTTTACCATTAATGCTAAATGGTAGAATACTTTTGCACGTTTATAAAAATCACTCACGTTTTAAGTCACTCTCAACTAATCTCGCGCGCGGTCAAGATTCGGCAGAAGACTGATGCCGAAGAGCATTCTTTGCTTTAGCGAGGCTGTAGAGGATGCATTTGCATTTGCACTGCATATGGAACATTTAAGATCATAAGTGTTCGTAGACTATAGAACTATAGAATTCTAGACACTGCAAAAAATGCGTAGCTAACAAGGGCTTGCGTGTTAGAAAAAGATAGAGCGCGACGATGTCGGAGCGCAACGATGTCGGAGCGCGTAACGCGATATCGAAGAAAGGACGGAAGAAATGATTCAATAGAGTGAAAGTCCCTTTTTTTTATGTAGTTTTATGACCCAGTTTTATGACCTAGTTTTTTCAATATAGTTTTATACTAGCACGTCGAGACAAAGGATAGGGAGTAAAAGAAAGTCCATATGTTGTGATGCGAAAGAAAATTTTTTTTATTCACATCTTATTGCACTGATTTTTGTACGTACTAAAAACTAAAGCTAACAGCTAGCAATCGATGAGCTGATATCCATTGAAGATGTCACTATCGCGTATAGCGTTCTCAGACGTGATATCGCGTATACTTGATATCAACCGTATCGACGAGTCGGGCTAATCGTTCAAACGTTACATCGATACACCCGTCAAACTCGAACATGCGGCGTAGCGTCGTATCGGTCATCGTCATGCGTACGGACGAAGAATCGAGACGTACGAGCGTAGCGTCATTCATCGTGCAAACTCTGACGGTTAGCGGCCTAACGCTTATAAAATTGTCCTTGTATTCATTTCGTAACATCTTGTAAATATTCCATCACTGCTCGCAGAGACCCTTCCATGTTTCGAGAAACAGCGACAGTTCGTGTTCGCGATGATTTCCCAGGGCGATCTCCACGTAACTCGGTGGACCAACGTTGATTCCAATTTCCAAAAATTTATAGCCCGTATTCGTCAGGTTGTAACGTCTGCTTAGCAAACGCACAGCACGATGCTCCATACTGTGTACATACATAATGTTAAAACCTTTTCTTTTTAGCACGGGACTCGTAAAAATGTAATGCGTGAGAACGGTCCCCTGTTTCAGCACCGCTACTTCCTTCACGATAAAATTCTTATTAACGATGAATCCTTGTAGATCCACATACGTCGGTATGGCCATGACGAACAACTTTTCGAGACTGAACCTCATTCCAGTTTTTTCTCTCTCTTTAAAGTTCTAAATACATGTTGATGCAATTTACATGATCTTGCACACAACGTTGGTCAACGGATTGTACTGAACCACGCGATCGTGTATGACGAGACAATAGGCTGTTGTATTTGCGGGCACATTCTCCTTGCAGTCAAATTCTATGCGTACGTCCACAGTGGCACTCTTGACGAATTCGTTTTGTCGCGAGCAATCAATGACCACAAAAGGTCCTTCCCGTGTAAATGAGAGCACGTTGAGTAGCGTTTCGAAGCAATCGATTCCATAATATGCTCTACGAAAAGGGAGTACATATCAAACAGGACGGCGTATCTCTTTTTACCAAAATCCAGATTTAAATCATCGTACGGATAAAACGTTGAATTTAAATAATGTTTCACGTTACTCCAATTACAATCGTCAAACATGCTACCATTTTGTGACATGACATTCTTTCGACCGGTCTGCAAAGCAAAGATAACGTATCGCGGCTTCTCAAGCTGAGTCGCCGTTTTGACGGCCCATGAATGTTTTGTCGTATTCTGTAACAGAGGATACTCGTACAGATCCCACGAGCGAAAACTCATGCTCAGATAACGACCGCTTTCCAATGCTCGCAGCATTGATAATTTATTGATCTCGTTTAACGCAACGTGAGGCATCCGCCACTGTACTTTAAATAATTCAATTTCAGACTCCGTCACAGGATTTCCCACCAAGCAATTGTTATCGTTGCGCGCTCGTATCAAAATCAATTCGTGGCGAGCGTTGACGATCAGACGTTTGTAATCTTCGCAAAAGCCCAACAGCATGCTGAGCGGCACGCAAGAATTAAAATATCCTTCCTCTGTGTCGGATCTAGTGTTCCTTCCAGCGTTCATCGCAATCAAAGCTTTGTCATACGTCAGCGATACGTAATTCTGGAGCTTGCTAGTTATGCCCACGTTTCTGTTGCGGTCAATCTCCACAGGACAATCTCCGTTGAGTTCATATCGAATTTCATCAAATATGAATGCCACGCAATTATTTACAAGCGTCGTTGGCGTCTGATCGTTTTTCTTTTTGACCGTCAATCTTCCTTCGACGTTGAGAAAACTTTCGCACGGCAACGTGTACAAATCCTGTTGCCGTATGGGTATTCTTATCTCGTCGCTGTACCTGAACGTTGTATTGGCGAACGGGTTGTACGTGTGAGTCTCGATCTTGACATTGCGATCGTCAAAGGTCGGCTCACCAGTAATATTCAAGATATCAATCATCTCAAAAGTTGTGCACCGCGAATCCCAAAGATTGTAAAAATTTAACGTTCGACGCGCTGAGTTTCTTCTTGCTGATGCAACCGGATGAGCGAGTGTTATCGAGCTGTGACGTCACCGGCCTTGTAAAGAATTCGTTATCTCTCTGCGTGCGCTCCGCTCCGTTCAATACGAGTATCTCACGCTCCCCGTTGTCGTTGCCGCTGTCGCACGTGCAATCTGATGGTGATCTCTTCTCCATGAAACTCGAGTAATCGTCCGTTCTGGTCGACAACGCGTATCGTTAGATCCGTAATGCTCCGTGCGGTGATCGGCAAGTAAATGATCTGCGCGGGCCTTTCCGATATCTTATATCCCGGTGGCACGTTCGGCGAAAATTCGTGTATCGTGTGCACGCTTTTGCCGTTGCTGTATGCGCCCGTGGTCACGTTACACTCTACGCGGATAACGTTTACGTTCATTATGTTGGTCGACACGTCGGATTCGTGCCATTTTCGCGGTCGCAGTATATACGCTTAGACGAGAATCCCAGCAGCGATCCAATGCTGTTAGGCATGCCAAAGTTTATTCTGTATGCACATCTAATCTCACATCTCATCGTGTTGTAGTTTGCGCGGAGCGTAATCGGGTATTCTCCACCGTCGTCATCGCTATCGTTGTTGCTGTTGTTGTTATTGTTGCTATTGTCACCACGCAACGGTTGTACTACGTCAACGGTTTCAAGCGCGTCGCGGCGCGAACGTTTCCGTAAAATCGCACGTTTAAAAAATTCATTTATGTCTCGTATTTCGTACGAACCTTCAGGAATTGTAATTTCTGCGTCGTCTTTGTCGAAATAAAATTTATTATTTGATTCGTTTACGTTCGGTATCGTGTGATAGTCTCAAAAATCATCAGGCCGAGCTCGTAATCACCGTCACTCAAATCTATGGCGGGGAAGTAGTTCGCCGTGAGGAGGCTGGTCTTTCCGCTCAGTGTAAGTGTCAACGACATGACAGAAAAAGCGTTCGACCAATACTGAGATTTCACGGCACCTCATCGAGCTTTTTAAATTCACGCGCATCGACCGTTCGTTGAAACCGCAGACACATCCGCAGAAGCTCTGGTCGTACGTCTGATAGGACGTGCGATTGTACTCTATCGCTTAACATCGTTTCCGAAATATCGCACCATTTCCTTAGGCGGTCGAAGATTACCGAAACTGTCAAAGTACATTGTTTTAAGTATTCTCCCAGTGCATGATGTGATCTTTCCAATAATCCGTTTGATTGAGGGTGAAAGGCGGTTGTGCGAAATTTGCGAATTCTGAATATTTTTGCTATCTTTTTCATTAAATCACTAATAAAATTTCTTCCTTGATCCGTCAATATAGCTTTAGGTGATCCTAATACACAAATAAATCTGTCTACGAAAGCCTCCGCTATTGTTTCAGAAGTTTGATCGGGCAAAGGTACTCCCATACAAAATTTAGTTAATTGATCTTGCAATGTTAGAATATATTCGTTGCCTCTTTCGGTTTGCGGTAAGGGTCCCACAATATCCATGGCAACCTTATCGAAGGAGGATCCTGGCGTGTCTGTAATTACCATAGATTGTTTGGTTTTTACTCGTACTAATTTTTTCAGTTGGCATTGCAAACATTGTTGAATATATTGTTGAAAGTCAGATTTTAAATTCTCCCAGTAATAGTTGTATTTTATTCTGTGATATGTTTTTGTGACACCTCGATGTCCTCCAGTAGGCGAACAATGCATTTCGCCGATTATGATAGAACGAAGATCCTTAGGCGGATATTTTATTAATCCATTGCATATAATTAACTTGGTGGTTGAATCGATGAAAATTATTTGTAGCAAAGATTTTATGTCATTCCATGGTACATTGTTGACGAACTCCGTTTTTGAAATACTAATTGTTTCTATTTTTAATTTATCGATGATACTACGTAAACTTTTTATTACCGTGGTGATTTGGTTTAAAGTCAT
>NW_017296047.1:17850-18743 GCF_001594075.2 Trachymyrmex cornetzi
AATTGTCCATTCGAAACGCGTATCGTTTTTTAATAAGTTCGTTAAAGGTTTAGCTAATTTTGAAAAATTTGGTATAAATCTTCTGTAATATCCTGCTAATCCGAGAAATTGTTTAATATTTGTCGGCGTTTTAGGCCTAAGAAATTGTCTTACGGCCTCTAATTTTTTTGGATAGGGTTTAACTCCATCTTTGTTGATTACATGGCCTAGATAAGTTACTTCTGTTTTTAAAAATTTGCATTTGTCCGGCTGTAACTTCAAATTGGCCTGACACAATCTATCTATTAGTGAATTGTATTTCTTTTCATGTTCTTTGAGTGAAGTTGCATATATTACAATATCGTCCATGTAAACAAATAATTCTTCATCTTGAAGTCCCGTTAATACTAAGTCCATTAGTCGTTGGAAAGTAGCGGGAGCGTTTTTCAGTCCTAAAGGCATTCGGTCAAACTCGTAATGACCGAAAGGAGTTGTAAACGCGGTTTTATGGCTGTCTGCGGGATCCATTTTTATTTGGTGGATAAATCACATACCGAAAAGTATTTAGCCCCTCCTAGTTGATCCAGAATATCGACGATGTTAGGTAACGGATAAGCATCGCCAATAGTTTTATCATTTAAGGCTCTGAAATCTAAAACCATTCTCCAGCGTTTATTTCCTTTTGAATCTTCCTTTTTAGGCACGATCCAAATAGGTGTATTGTACGGTGACTGTAAGGATTTTACGTTATCTCCTTCTAGCAGTTCTTCTACCTGTTTGTTTATTTCCTCCTTGTGTATCTGTGGGAATCTATATCTGTCGAGTATTAATAGGCCGATCATCTGTTATCGGTATCTGATGTTGCAATACATAAGTTGCCGTTAGTTTTTCTCCAGGAATGTGAAATCTGTCTT
>NW_017296047.1:18976-20316 GCF_001594075.2 Trachymyrmex cornetzi
TTAGAAGATGGTTTGTTTCTTTTGGAATTACGAACATTCAAATAAAGATTATATGATTGCGTTCTTTTTATAAGTTCATCAATAGTTACGTGAGAGGAATTACACAGGTCTACAAAATTCACTTTTTTTTTTTTTATGTGAGACTGGTTTTTGACGTATTTTTGTGCTCTGAACATGATTCTGGGGTCCAAAAGTGCCCATCACGTCACGATTTTGAGAAATGTGGGGGTCAAAACCGCAAAAATCGTGTTTTTGGGTGTTTTGATCCCTATTTTTCTCAGAAACCAGATGAGCTAGAGACTTCAACCTTTACTCAAATTAAAGCTTGAATCTTATACCACAAGAAACATATATGCCAATAAAAAAAAAATATTTTGTATAAAATGGGGTTAAACTTTAAATTAAGTGAAACCTCTACGGCCCAGTTTTTATGATCGAATTGCAAATTAATAAATTATATTTATCTAAGCTCATGAAAGTGACTACTCGAAGGTTTTCGGGATCGCTGATTACAAATTCGATGTCAGTCTTGTAAAATTCAAAATGGCGGATCCAAGATGGCAGACGCGAAAATCGAAAAATTTAGCAAAGGGCATCAAATTGAGCATTCGTGTGTTTTTGAGGTCGTTGATTACGAATATTAAATATAATATGGCGTTAATTTAAACAAAAATATGGCGAGCAAAAGTTGAGGTAAGGTCATAAAAAGAATCACTCGTTGGTGAAGGTAAGAGTAGATTTATATCCAAGTAGTGAAGGCGATACAAGCAATTTATCCAACATTCTAATGTAAGACAGGTGAAGACGAAAAAACTTACAAAGTGGTATTAAGTTCGTGTGTGATATCGTGTCCGTTTTTGGTCAAAACTACGAGATTTTGATTTTCTTTTATAGGAATTGTCGGTGTCTTCCCTTTCGAGGTTCCAGCAGTAATCAGCGAGCATGTGTGAGTTCCATCTCCCTTGATACCTGCGTTCCATATTTTTTATGTCTTGATGGAAGCGTTCGCCTTGCTCTTCGCTTACATCACCCAAATTTTGTGGAAAGAAGCTTAAATGAGAATTCAAAAAATGAAGCTTTAAGCTCATATTACATCCCAGTTCCTTGTATTTTCAGATCGGAATAGCATATGGAGCATTTCGCGTCCCACGATGAAAATGAAAAATTTCGGGAAAACTATCTACAACATTGGGAAGCTGAGGGAAACATACATCATTATTACGTTCTTTGTTTCTTTCTTATAAATGGCCCAGACACGAGTTAGAAGTAACGTGATTTGAGGCTCGCGTACCGCCCTGGGAAATTTGGCGTGACATGTCCCATATATTGTTACTTTTTTT
>NW_017296047.1:20457-21592 GCF_001594075.2 Trachymyrmex cornetzi
GACGTGATGGGCACTTTTGGACCCCACAATCGTTTTCAGCGTACAAAAATACATCGGAAACCAATCTCGTATAAAAAAAAAAAACCCATGTAGACCTGTGTTATTTTTATGAATATCATTTTTTGCGGATATTCCAATCCTTGGTAGTTTAATTTCAAAAGAAGAGTTCTTTCCTTTTGACTCCTTTTCATTAAATTGAGTCGCATTGCATAGTAAGGTTTGGTTACTTCCCTTCTGGCAACCGACAGGAGTAGAATTTACCAGGGAGGTACGGAAACTTTCCTCTGGAATTCTAGGATTATTTGGATTTTCAGGAGGGGTTTGGTAACTTCCCCCTCCAAGGACTTTGGAATCATTAAAATTTTCATGAGAGGTTTGGTAACTTCCCTCTCCAAGGATTTTGGAATCATTAAAATTTTCATGAGAGGTTTGGTAACTTCCCTTTCCAAGGAATTTGGAATTATTAAAATTTTCATGAGAGGTTTGGTAACTTCTCTCTCCAAGGATTTTGGAAAAATTTTCGTGAGAGGTTTGGTAACTTCCCTCTTCAAGGATTTTGGAATTATTAAAATTTTTATGAGAGGTTTGGTAACTTCCCTCTCCAAGGATTTTGGAAAAATTTTCATGAGAGGTTTGATAACTTCCTTCTCCAAGGATTTTGGAATTATTTTCATGAGAGGTTTGGTAATTTCCCTCCCCAAGGATTTTGGAATTATTAAAATTTTTATGAGAGGTTTGGTAACTTCCCTCTCCAAGGATTTTGGATTCTAGGATCTCGGAGGGGATGTGGAAATCCTCCTCCCGATAAATTTCTAGAGTAGAATCTTTACTTGATTCTTTGGTTCCTCTCGTTAATTTATTCTTATTCTTTTCCTCAAATACTTCATTTTTCCTTTTTATTTTTCTGTCGTCTTTGTCCGTAATTCCGTCGTTGTTATCGTTGTTACTAATATCTTCGTGATTTTGTACATTTTCTGGATGTAAGACAAATTTGCATAGTTGTAATTTCCTTTTGAGCATTTTGCATTTCGATGCTTGAGTTATCATTGTCGAATAGTTCATTTAAAGATTTAAGGCGCAAGGTTGGTACTTGCACTTCAACTTCTTCGTCTAATGTGCTTATGACGTTTAAATA
>NW_017296047.1:22720-23839 GCF_001594075.2 Trachymyrmex cornetzi
TTATCGGCGCTATGACCGCGTTTCTTACAAATTTGACATACCAAAATTTCAGTTCCTAAATTAGTTACTTTTCTGCAATTAGAGGCCGAATGCCCTTTCTTATAGCAAATTTGACGTGTCTCTGTTATTTTACCTGCTACGTTACTGTGTCCTTGTCGTAAATCTGTCATTGAGCTAAGCTCTCTTTCTATTCTTAAAGCATCGGCAACGGTTTCGTGGACATTTAAATTTCTCACTATTCTTTGTTCGATTTCCGATGTTAGCCCTCTAATGAAGCATTTACACATATCTTTTTCTAAGGATGGTTTAATATCTTGATTGGGAAGAAAATTTCCTGAATCTTTATGTGCTTTTAATATCTGCTTCCCCAGAATTTTAACTCGATTCGCGTAAGTAACATCTTCCTCGTTCTTTTGGTAGATGCTTCCTAATTCTCCTTGCAACTGATAAACATTTTTAGATGGACCATAAACCTGTTCTAAATATTTTGTTAGCTGAGATACACTGTCAAAATTTTGATCTTGGATTGTACGGCGCGCTTCGCCTACAATTCTTGTTCTAATAATCTTGGTAAATTGAGATTCGGCTTCCGCAGGCAACATAGCCTTCGCTTCCTCACATTCCTCAATAAAATATGTTAGCGAAATATTTTTACCGTCGAAGAAAGGGACGGCTTCGACCGCGTATTTTAATGTAGCGAATGGATTTGGATTCGCCATTATTTTATCTCTTTTTATCTTAGGGGTGTCTCTACTTTCTATTACCGGTTGTATTGTTGTATCTCCGGAAGCGTTGGAGACAAGTGTATCAGTTAAGGTTTCAAATGAATCTTTATCGATCGCAGATTCGTCTAGTGAGAAATCAATTTGCTTGTATGTAGTTTTAGAGGACGCAGGAGTAGATGTGTGTATTGTTGTATTATCGTGTTTTGACTTGCCAAGATTTTCTATAGCGGTTCTGTAAAGATCATTAATTTCACTTTTATCAGAAGTAGACCTCGTATTCATACCTGCCCACAAGGATCGCACTTATCATCCCGGACGAGCCCCCAAATTTACTTCGTCTGTTACGTCCAAGCCCTTGGAAATGCGTTTAAATGGGAGAGACAAGGATGGAGTT
>NW_017296047.1:26230-27936 GCF_001594075.2 Trachymyrmex cornetzi
ATTTGAAGATGTCGAGCTGCAAGAATTGCTTGATGAGAATCCAGCTCAAACGCTTTTAGAGTTGTCGAAACAGTTAAATGTTACTCCAAAGGCCGATCGAGTGACGAATTGATGCAAAAAATATCATCCGTAGCCAACAATCGACGCAAAGTAATTTTGTTGCATAACACTTGACCACATGTCGCGAAAAGCGTGAAGCAGGCACTTCTAGAGCTTGAATGGGAAGTTCTACCGCACCCAGCGTACTCTCCAGACTTGGCACCGTCGGATTACCATCTCTTCCGATCGATGCAACACGCACTTACGGACACACTTCTCCAGTTACAACAAAGTCCAAAAATGGGTGGATGAATGGATCGCCTCGAAAGACACCGCGTTCTACCGTCGTGGGATTGCTCTGTTGCCGGAGAGATGGGAAAAAATAGTAGAAAATGGAAGAAATTACTTTGATTAAAGTCATTCATTCATCTTCCCTTCGAAACAAATCGATTTTCAAGACGAAAAAACGATAGGAATTAAGTTTAATACTTAATAGTTATAAAGCGTTAGAAATAAGCATTTCTTCTTTGAACTCAATCATTGGCAAATACTTTGGATTGGTTAAAATTCCATGGAAAAAAAAACATCGTCAGTAAAAATAAGTAACGAAATCATTACGATTGATCCAACATTAATTTTTCAGCGCCTCACGTTAAACATTGAAACAAAGCAGGATATGAAAAAGTTCTTTACATATAAACTTGCACCATATCCTCTTTCACTTTTTCATGAATGCGGTATGCGAAAAACGCGAAAATCTGTTTTTTACGATAATTTTGATAGCATTCTACAAGTACCTTCTTCTAGCAACATTATGTACGTTGTTGATGGAGGATTTCTTCTTCATATACTGAAAAAAATGTTATTCATAGTAGTAATGCTATGAGAGTTCTAACTCGGGAACTCCGAGGGGAATGCGGGGCGCGGGGGATTCTTCGGTGGCGGAGTATGACGTCATGCAGTAAGGCATCCCAGATTTGGGGGGGGGGGGAAGGCTATAGTCACGTACAGGAGAACAAAAAATATCACAAAAAAAGAGAAATATTGCCATGAACAAAAACAATACAAAAAAAAATAGATAGTTATAAAACGAAAAGTTTTGCAAAAGGTATTCGCCGGTATATGCTCCAACGGTTTTTCGATCAAGATATAGCGTAATGTAATTTTTCTAGATACAACATTTATTAATTATTTTAAATACCTAAATACGATCAAGTTTCATAATTAATCGATTGAGCGCCAACATCTGGCTGCTATCGAAATCGATGACATTGAAACGTAATGTCTCCCTTGATGAAAGAGCCTCGATCGTTTATTCTTTTTTTGGAAGGGACATGACAATCGAACATGTTTTTGCAATATGTTTCGAGGTTAGTAGAGGTGTAAATGTAAGTGAAACTCGATAGAATTGTATTTTCATAAATTCTTATGAGGAGAGAAGCATGCCTAAGATAAGTACGTAAAGATTGATCGCGGTAGAAATGATCGATATTTCGAGCGTCGACATCTGGCTGCTATTAAAAAATCGGTAATTGTATTTTTGTATATGAGATAAAAGGAATTGAAACATTCTAAGTAACACTTTAAGTGAAACTCTAGAATTTTAAAATTTCTTAAGTTCATGAGGATATAATTTTGAAGCATTCCTGAAAAAAATTAGAAAAAAA
>NW_017296047.1:28795-29848 GCF_001594075.2 Trachymyrmex cornetzi
AAACGGTATGTATCTTCTTTGTTTACAAATGCGTTTATGGTGACTAGTGTTAATGCATTATATTCTCTGTTAAAAACGAAGAGTAATCAACAAATTTTTTGTTCTCTTTTTCCAGAAAGCGCTGCTACTGATGAAGCCATCAAACGCCGCTGATCGTAGACAATGCCCGAGCAACCAAACATCGCTGATGTTCGAGCCACGGATACCTGCGTTCTTACTCGATGTCCAATTGCATTAAAAAAAATTTTTTTTAACACTACATATAAAATTTCTTTTTTAATACTACATATAAAATTAGAGTTAATACTACATATAAAATTTCTTTTAATACTACATATAAAATTAAAGTTTCTTCCTTGTTCACATATTAGATAGATAAGTTTAATTTTTAAGTAGTATTCACGAGAATTGATAATGGTTTGAAATTATGTATATCTTTATCTGAAGATGACCCAATCACAGACTGAAACATGTAATAATTCGTACAATTTACAGATGTTCAAAAATTGACACATTTACATTGATTAAAAAATATTGATTGTTAAACAAACGTTCATCTTGATGTTTAATTAACAAAGATTGTAATAACTGACTCTTATATGTTCTTCGCTCGTATTGTTATTTTATTAAATGTGATGAGTCCTTTACTAAATTATATATAATTTTACATATAAAACGTAATAATAAATAAAATAATATTGTAATAATAATAATAATAAATAGTTTTTGTATTTTTTAAATCCCAGTTTTGTTTCTTTTATCCTTCCATGTACCTGATCCATCACAACGATTCTATATTATAGCTATTTTCTATTTAGTAATTTTTTATACACATGTACAGTCATAAAAGATCCCTTCTGTACAAAAAAAAATAGAAGAGACACGAGTCGCATATTCCAACCACCCTATTTTATACGTATGTGTAAAGAAATTACATCATAATTTTTAGATTAAAAATTTTTTTTATTTATATTTCTTTTACATAATTTTTTCTTACACACAAAAAACCACAGCTAACAATTCGCAGTCGAGGAGCTGATTTTTATCAAAGTA
>NW_017296048.1:0-4483 GCF_001594075.2 Trachymyrmex cornetzi
AATATAAGACGTACGAATACATCTGTACCCAAACACGTACATACGTATGGTGCAGTAATTTCTTATATATCGTTTGATATATGTATGTATGAATTTCCTTTAATATAAGAAAAAAAGATAAAATGAAAAAAGTATTTCTCTCACAATCAGTGTCAATCTTGTAAAATTTCAAGTACAATTCAATAAAATTCTTTTTTTTTTAACTGAAAAAGATACTATCGTGCCAAACACGAATCATTAATCTAGGACAACATTTCAAAATATTTAAATGATACAGTTTGAGATTATGAGAGTATAAAGCCTTAAACACAATGCGGAGGAATAGCGATGGAGATAGGAATAACACGATTTCAATCTATCAGAAAGTGTGTATTCCAGTGTACCTAATTTCTGAAATCGTGTTGTTCCTATCGCTATCGCTGTTCCTTGGCATTGTGTTAAAGACTGAAGGCCCTGCACACAATGGAGGAAATATTAGGAATAGGAATAAATATTATTTCAACCTATCAGAAACCGTGTATTCTAATGTACTGACGTTGAGTATTATCTGCTGGTAAATTCGGCACACGTGCACTGACTCCGCTCTAGTGCTGCTCTGACATGGTGCAAGTGCAGAACCACTTTAGTGCTCTATGTTAGAGTATAGATATCTAAAACTCTATCCTATGTCAACGCTGAAAATCTGCAGTTTACGTTATATATATTATACATTTTCAGTAATGAATTTCGTGGAACTCAGCCGTACATGATGTAAAGCCAGATATATGACTGCGCATTATGATGTCACGTGTCGTAACGTAATGTGTAATGAACCAATAAGAAATGACCAAAAATGCAGCCCCGAAGTTCAAATGCTAAATTAATATATATTATACGCTAAATTAACTCATTAGTTCTGAATGATATTTTTTCTTTGATGTTTTTACTGACATTTTTTAATATAATTAATAATATTTGACTGAAAAGATGGAAAAAATTGTTACGAAAATTTTTCATTAGTTCCCAGTGTCCTATTTATAGAAAGTTTTGCACGATTGTATTGAAATCTGGATTTCATAAATTGTATTTTCTCAATTGTATACTCAACGCGTCACAAGTAACGCGTTACCTGCCATCCCTGAAAAATACTTACAATATATGTCTTTGACGTCCTTTAGCTTTTACCTGCTCTTAAGTTTAACAAAGCTTCTAATTTTATCAAGAAATATGGCAGTGTCTCGACATTAAGATATACTTAACTTCCAAAAAAAAGTTCGAGTAAAAACATGTTGAATAAGTATAATTTCATTAATATAAGGCGTGAGAAAATTCAATTATTGAATTTACCCTTTCAATTATATTTCAAAATTTATCATATAAAATATAATAATTTCAAAACTTTACATTAGTTAACTGCGTAATATAAAAATAATCAATGTGTAAATACAATGTGTTATTTTTTCATTCTAACTTCCCGTTTATATTTATTTAAATTGATTTATCATATTGTTCTGAAATATATTTTCTAACAATTCAGTTTCATAAATTTAAAAAAAAAATTGTAAGAAAAATATTTATTTAAAAATACATAATATACTACGTAAGTTTATATAAAGGAAGCAAGTTGTTACATATTTCCGAATAAATACTGCAACGAGATCTGTCAAAAAATTTACTCTATATTATATTACAATACAATATATTACATATAGTTTTAAATATAAAGTTTTAATTTATTTATCTGACATTAATAAAAATATTAGTAGGTGACACTTGTGACAATCTATCTTATAATGGGGCAGGTTGTATTACAAATGTTATTCGCCTTGTCATATTCTTTTTAATGTGAGATAAAAAACTTTAAAAAACTTTTATAAAAAAAGAAAAAATGTACGCGCCACAAATGTACGCTTATAAAATTTTGCCGTACGATGAAATTTTCAAGCGTGTTAATTGGCTGTAGGACAGAGAGATCCGAGATCCTCTTCGTCTCGCAGCCCAACAAGTTTGAAAAGCTTGGTCTAGATATCTGGTAAATGTAAAAAAAAACGAATAAATGTAAGAAGACGGGTAAATATAATTTAGTCTAAGTACATACAGATATGACAGAGTTAAAAAATGAAGGGCTCGATTTTGTGCCCGCATTGGCTGTACAGCATAGAATATAGTAGCCTTCAAGGTTGAGAGTATAAGAAATTATATTAAATTTTATCAAGATTCAACATAATATAATTTTGCTTACGTAGATAAACATATAATAGATATTATAACCGTTGATATTTAAATCAATTTTAATTTTCATGTAAATACTTCTAAAATGGCTAAAAAATCTCGATAAATGTATAAAACTTTTTTAGAGTGTCACTATATGCATTAAAAATGTAATATGTTATTAACAGTTTCATGGCAGAATATATCAAACATATTCGAATAAATGAGTCGTACATATTCATCCACATTAAATTTGTATTCCACTGAAAAGAAAACCGATTAACATTACGTCAACTAATATAGAATGTGTACATTAAAAGAAACGGAAATTTAAATAACATTTTGTATTTATCATGTAAGTATTTATTACGTATGTCGTTGTCGATGATATTAGTCTGTTGTGACTTCTCGGAAGAGAAAGATAGCAGCCATCGGAAACATTTTACTACAATCTATATTTCGTTTCGTTATAATTGTTGTGAACATAGCAATTAGCAGTGGAAATTGTATCTCAATAGTACAATTTTATTACATAGGGTAAGTTCCTAAAAGGATAATATTTTATTTGTAGTGTGCACAATAGATTATTTTTGAAATAATGGAGTTGTGAAAACATTATTTGACTTTTGACTAAACGTTACGTGTTTAAGAATATGTACCTACGTAAAAACTGAATTAAATGATAGCTTCAAATTATGTTCTTCAAACGTTTTCAATAAAAGTTTTATTTCTTTAAAGCAGTAAAATATGATCATTTTAATGCTGTTTTGTTAGGTACTTTATGAATATAATATGCTATAACTTTTGCTGTTTGTAAAATATTCGTATATGTTTTATGACTTAAAATTAACTTGCCTTAAAAAAATGTTATAGTACAAAGTAAAATTTTTTGTAGTTATTCGTAAGATATTCATACGACTTTAAAATATCAACAAAAAAGCAATGTACATATTCAATAAAAAATATTTGTTAAAATAAGAAATAAAAACGTTTTAGAATTTATCGTTGGTGTAACAATATCTTTAACATAAACACAACAGTGCTGGAAATATTACTAAAATTAAGAATGTTTAGTGTTCCATTAATATAATTATAAACCAATAAATCAATCAATTGGGCTCTTGAGATAACTAATTAAAATACATAAAACTAAATAGCGGGCAATTAAGAGCCTAAAAAACGCAGTAATTCGTGCGGTACTTATATACATATAATTGAAAAATTATCTATTACATGAACGTTTCGGCTATATTCAAGCCATCCTCAGCGTTTTACAGTTCATAATCCTAACAGGAAGACGATCCAAAATTCAGACCATGGAGTGCAGTAAGCAAATCTCACGGATTACCTTATCCGGAGAGTGAGTGTAACTCTCAATTAGTTGATTAACTGATTGAAATGTACACCATAACTGCACACAAATATATATTCCATAAATTCAGTTGACAAGAAAGAAATATTAAATAAGTTATAAGACGACATAACGTTCGCAGTGTCAATCGTAAAGTCAACTGGCTTGAACATAGCCGAAACGTTCATGTAATAGATAATTTTTCAATTATATGTATATAAGTACCGCACGAATTACTGCGTTTTTTAGGCTCTTAATTGCCCGTTATTTAGTTTTATGTATTTTAATTAATATAATTATAATTACAATAATATAACGATTTCGATAACCTCCCGCCCTCCCTCTCTCCCCCTCACTCTCTCTCTCTCTCTCTCTCTCTCTTCCCCTCCCTCTCTCTTTCTCTGTAATCACAGACAGCTATGTGCATTGCTTTTTTATTGATCATCATTAGTATCCTATAATTTATTAAAAACTTCCTGGTATATATTTAGAACGGCAACCGGAGCAACATGAACGTAGCACATATAAGTAGCACCGTAATATTTATCATAGCGATAATTATTCTCAATAGTAAAGAAGTAAACAATTTTAGCGTTCCAAAGGAAGCACGTTCACCTTATAACGTGACACCCGTGCATTATCATATAGAGATACTTGACTACACAGTTTCAAAAGATCAATATGCCGATAGGAATGCTTTCATTTTGGACACGATGGTCAATTTAGATCGTAGTAATGGATCATTTGTTTTTCATGGAAAAACCAGTACAACTATTAATATCCTTGAATCGACTCAATATATAAGATTGCATCAATTACATATCTTGATAGGTCGTCAAAATATAAATTTGACTACATATAGCGGTATAATTTATGTATTGAATAAATACAGTTATAACTATAACACGAATATTTTAGAATTTGTTTTATCTTATATATTAT
>NW_017296048.1:4649-16098 GCF_001594075.2 Trachymyrmex cornetzi
ATAATATAATTATTTCTCATATTTTCTCAAAATTCATTCTCTTATAACAATTTTTGATGTCGTTATATAAATTAAATCAAATGGTAAAAAGTATATTATTATTTAATGTTATTTAAAGCAAATATAACTTATTAAATTGTTGTAGATTATTGTTCGGTCCACACATCCAAGCGAATGGAATGAGGCAATTGTTCCCTTGTTGGGATGAACCGCACTTCAAGGCCACGTTTAATATTTCAATAATACATCCTCGCTATTATTCGGCTTTATCAAATATGCCGACAAAGTCAGTGACCTATGAAAGTAATAGTGATTCATTACGCACCAACTTCCATATTACTCCTCCAATGTCTACTTTACAAATTGCGATAGTTGTGACTGATTATTATGACCTTAAAATTAACGAAAACGTTACTTTGTGGTGCGGCTGTTATTCAGTAGAGCATTCTCCCCGATTGGAGTTTACACGAAGAATCATAAATGATATCACATCGCACTTCAAATCTGAATTCAGTGGGATAAATATTCCAAAAATGGATCATGTTGCAATTCCAAATTTTCCACAAGACGGCACATCGAAATGGGGGCTCATCTTTCATACGTAATACATACTTCTAAATATATAATGATTTGTTAATTGAAAAAATTATTTATATCAATTTAATATTTAAAACTTTTGAAATTTGTAAGAAATCTTCAGTTAATTATAAAAAAATCAATTATCGAAACAATTGTTAATCCGTGAATCAGGTGGGGTGTGACCCCAGCACGCACACACAAGATGAATTTCTATAACTTCGTAAAAAATACCGCGCGCCTGTTGCCGGTTTCGTGCAAATAGAGAGTGCGTTGTCGCTAATTATTAAACTAAATTATAGCATATTTATGATGAAAAGTAACATATATATTTAAATATACCCATACATGAACAATGTTGATTTTCCACCTGGTTCGGGGAGGGTTAATAATTATTATTACACTAGATATTATTAATTTTATACAATCTGTACTTTAAAGTAGATATGGAATTTGCAATTGCATTTATTTCTAAAAACAATTCAATTTTATTTTATCAGCAGTGCATAAAAATATTGAAACATAAGTATCAGAAAAAATTAATATATAGAGGTATTTTTTACATTATTCCATAACAAAATACGTTAGAATGAAGTGTAAAATATTTTAAGTGTTATTGACATTTTAATAATTCCTCATAATAGATTTATATCTAAAATAATTTTAAAAAATCAAATAATTAATAAAGAAACATACTTTTATTGAAAAAGTAGAGATAATCATGAAACGACTTCAAAACTTGCACAAATTAATGATTTTATCTATATAATCTGTTTCTCCGTGCTAAAAATCTACTTATATAATATTTTTTCATTTGTCTTTATAAATTTCATTGATAATTGTGCCTGCCACTTTATACGAATCACCTTGTATATCAAATGTGACCTGTTGTGCTTTATTAAGAGTCACCAAAATCATAATTCAATATTCTATATACATATATATATAAATTAATTAGAAAGATGATATTTTAAAAAATATTACATGTATCAAATTAAGATAAATTTAAAAAATAAAACTACACGCATAATCATTTTTTAATGTCCTAATTTACCATTAAAATATTACGTAAAATTTAAAAAAACATTAATCGTTTTATACGCATCAGTATAAACAAATTAAATTTAAATCTGTAAAGAAATTAATGTTTCATCAACCAAAAAATAAATAACAATTTTTACACGTTAAAACAATTGGTATAATTTTTAGAGAAGCCAATCTCATATGTGATGAACAATCAGATTCAATTATGCACCAAATAGAAGTCGCACGTTTAATAGCATCCAAAATAGCATATCAATGGTTTAGTAACGTATTCAGTTATAATTGGTGGACTCAATTCTGGTTACACGACGGTCTTGCTACTTTGTTTGGAGAAGAAACCATCGTTAAGGTTCTTACATTTATTAACATCGTAATATAATAAATTTAATTTAATTTGGTATATCTATCATTTTTATTCTTTAACATTTAAGTCTGACACACTTACTATCTTTTTTTACAGTACATGCGAAAAATTTCTTAAAAGAAGGAAAACTGTACGCCAAGTGCATAGAAAAGGTATCAAATATTACATTCTTTTTCATAAAAAATACGAATACGAAATAAATTAGCTAAGTATTTCATAACGCAAGCCATACAGATAGTTTGAAAGTGACTAAAATGTTGACTAAATTGTAGTGAAGAAAATTTGCCGTGCTCAGGTTGGATAAAAATATTCTATGACTAATGTGTCTTTATAGTACGGCAATTATTTACAATACGAATTAATAAAAAAGTTATAACATACAATATTCTACAGACATACACAATACATGAAAACAATAATTCAACAAACAAGAGATATATATTAAAATTACTTATTAATTTTGGAAATTCGTTATCTATAATGTTTCTACATCTAAATATTATCAATATTATTTATACATATTATTTCTCCATAGTTTATATCACGTCTGTTATTTGTGAGTATATTTTCATGTCCCACAAACTAGTCACTATATATATATACATATACATACATATAAATTACACTTATATACAAATGTAAATATTATTTTTATATTTTAATTTATAATAAGAATATTGTGATGAGATAATACATTTATACAAGTGTAATTAATGTGACCCGGGCACGCCAAATTTTTTCTTCACTATAATCCATTTGTCCAGTTTAGTCACTTTCAATTATTTTATGTGTCTTGTGTTATGAAATACTCGGCTAATTGCATTTATTTCGTATCCGTCTTTTATTAAAAGGAATGTAATATTTGGTATCTTTTTTATGCACTAAGCGTATATTTTTTTCTTTTTTAAGAAGATGCTTATAGCAATAAAATATTTAGACAAATTAAAATATTTAAACTGGAATGATAATAACAATGTAAAATGAGTCGTAAAAGTCTTTTCAATTAAATGTTAAAAATTTTTCAATTTAAATCGTTTAAACTTTTAAAATTGTATGGTGTTTTATTTTAAGAATTACACTTATTTTTTATTTCTAAACTGAATTATGAACTTCGTAAAATAATTTTAACAAGCATGCGCATACATGTGCACACAACATTAAGCAGCAGCACATGCTACACCATCCCAATAAGGATAGACTTTCACATTTACATTTTGTGTAATTAAGAAACATTGCTTTTAGATCTTTAATGATTCTACAATCATGGATTTCCTCATAGTGCAGAATCAATACGAATCTCTTCATTTGGGTTCTTACTTTGACATGAATCCTCAAATCACCAACCTGTTGGAAATTGATTCACTTTTCAGTTTTCCTCGTTATTTAAAAGGTAAGAATAGTTAAAGGTTAATAAATAAAAATTTTATTAAATATTTGTACATACGAATATTATTTAAAAAATTAAAGAAAAAAACTTAGATAAACAAATTTTGTTCAAAAGGTTCAATTTGTAAATGATTAATATATATGTACCATTACAGCACTAATTGCTTTACGCATGCTCCAAAGTGCAATTACCGATAAAGTGTTTCGAAAGAATGTTCGTACATATGTAAACAGATAGTGAGTAAATATGTCAACTATAATTTCGTCGTATATTATACTTATATAATAAATTTAACAGTTATTGTAATTTTATAAAGTTGTTCGTAACTTTTCGTAATGGTTCAATTTTTCTGAATATCTCTTGATTTCACATTTATAGGTACATATCTTTCTTTTCAATCAGTAATCACATAATGTTCGTAACTTTTTCGTTTTTCAACTATCCTTCATTTTCCTTCATCTGTTTAATTCATTAAATTCGTTATAACTTTATACAATTTTTTGTGTCATTCCTTAATAAACTATTGTATAAAATTACCTACTTAAAGTGTTGAAATTAAACTGAATTTTTACAAATTGTATTACCAATAGTAATATATAATAGGACTTGTAATGTACCTGAAATAGAAAATTGAAATATAATATATTACAGAATTCCATCTATATGTACAAGTTAATATGTAATCTTAAGTAATGAGTACATATTTACGTTGTACACAACACATTATTTTGGTCATTGACAAAAAATTTTTTAATTTAGTACTTTTAGCGCAATGGTTTCTTTTGATTTCTGGTCCATGCAAGAACCTGTAGAAGCATTTAAATGTTATATACCATCAAATAAGTTCTTAACTTGGATAACGTACAGGCATTATCAAATTGTAACCTTCGAGCAAGCAGAAGCTGATTCTTACACGGGAAGATTGTCGCAGAAGTATAATCCAATCGGTCAGGGAAGATGGTGGATACTTATAAATTTAAAAAATTATAAATTACGGATCGCAGAAACATTCATGGAAAATTTGACAACATGTTTAACACCAGATTCACCGTCTGTTACTTTATATGTACAACAAATTGATTGGGCATATGATTGTATAGTCAACATACAGCGAGCAGGTAAATATGTCTTAAAGGCTTAGAATTTATGGTATATAATTATTTGCAAAAGTATCTCCCTTTCTACTTTCCTATACATACATATACACACATTTATACAGGATATTTGAAAAATAACGATAAATCTTTCGCCTAGGGACAAAACAAACTAAACTGAGAAGAAAAGTTCTCTACCATTTTACAATTTTCGCGATGGTTAACAATTGATTTCCGCGATGATTATTAACTTACGAAAATAGATAAATTCGTCGAGTCTATACCGCCAAATGCAAGCGCGCGACAGGATAGGAATAAAAGTATGAGAAATTTGTAGCATAGTGTAATACAATAGGCGTGAAGGCGCGCCTCATCCAGCGCGGTAAGGCCCGAGTTCGCGCCTATTATAGTGATGAAAGGTCGTTCTTTAGCGAATAGGTTGTGCTGAATACGTATGACCTTAAAAATTGTCTGTTGCTTAAAGTTTTCAAGAAAGAAGAGGTTGAAACTCCCCAATT
The DNA here is from genome assembly GCF_001594075.2 of Trachymyrmex cornetzi. Lineage (NCBI taxonomy): Eukaryota > Metazoa > Arthropoda > Insecta > Hymenoptera > Formicidae > Trachymyrmex > Trachymyrmex cornetzi. The sequence goes on from NW_017296048.1 coordinate 9,633, forward strand.
CCTCCTAAAACGTATTTACGGCAGTATATATATATGTACATATATTCATAAAGTTATACTTAATGCATAAACCAATTATTAGTGTATTATTACATCAGCTTTGGGAAGTTCTGATGTTAAAGTTTAGGCCTTTACCTTTCTGTTTACAGTTTAAAATCCTTCTATATCGTGAATTTGATTTATATTTATTCAGATAAATTGATGCATGTGGAGGACATGTTGGATCTATTATTTCAAATTTTTTAAATCCAACATCAGCTTTATAATCAGCAACCTAAAAAACATAGAATTGCAATAATTCGCAAAAATTTATTTCCATAGAAAAATGTTGAATTTTTTTTAACAAATCTTCGAATTTTTGTTAACAAAGGGTTAAAGGGATCCTAAAATAAAGCCTGAACTCCGATGTGATCGCTCTTGTATCGATAAAATACGACACGTCAATATATCTTTATATATTACTACATGAATGTCACACACACATACGTAAAAACCCAGATAGCAAAATGTCTGCAGTCTTCTAGCAGACAGTCAGCAGGTTCGAGCAGAAAATGACGGCAGTCTACCACCAACTGCGTCCACATAAAGCTTGTGTTTTGTTAACATCGCCTGTCGACATATGGTCTGTTTTCTGTTCCTGCACTAGACTGTTCTAGAACTCTCTTTCTCGCTTTAAACAAATATCAAACGTATATCTTTCTCACTTTAAGTTCCAAAAGTGTACACTAGTTCAGCCACAGAAAACAGACCTATTAAGTGAAAGCAAATTGTTCGCAGAAACTGAGCAGATCCTGTAGACAGTATATGACCGTAGACTGTCACCAAAACCACGCAGATCCTGCTGTGACACGTCAGATGTCAGCAGAATCTGCTGCGTTTCTGTCAACAATCTGCTGTCAAATTGTGTCAGAGTAGGATCTTCTGACAGTCTAGTTCTAGGTGACGTCGAAAGGACCTGCTTGGTTTCTATAGATAATACACTGTCAGATTAAACCGTAAATCTGCTGTTTCTTTCTCCAGTCTCTGCCATTTACTCCTGCTTGCAGATTTTGTTACATTTCTTCCAGCAGTCGTCAACTGTATTATATACATCTAATTTTATAACAATTCTGTTGATATTTTGTTGGCATAGTATGTAGGAGACATTTAAAAAATCTGTTTTATACAGACTTAGCTATCTGGGAATTTTCTAACTAACTAATCTTTCGTATTATGTACCTAAACCTAATACTAAGTACTCAACTTTGAGTGTTCATGTAATCTCTAGTCCGAATCAAGATTGTTTTATAGGTACGAAGTATAAAACACGTATATAAAGCGAATATTATTTCGAGTCGATGTTAAAAGTCGCTAACAAAACTGTAATTTCCTAACATTTTTTCGTTTATGGCGTATGATCGACCGATTTGGGCTACATTATCGTTTATACTTTAATTATGGAGACGTATTTTCTAATCCGTAACGGCAGTTAGAAAAGTACTTATTTAAAGAAATTGATAGAACAGATTCACACTTCAGGATCCCCTTAACATAAGAAAGAAGAAAAAAAATGAAAATAGTATTTCTCTTATTATCGAACCCATAAAATCCACATAATACAGTACGATAAAACTTTATAATACATACGATAACATTTTTTTCCATGAATAGGATATTATCGTGTCAAATATAATTTAAAAGGCTGGAACGCAATTGCAAATTATTTAAATTCAACAGCTGGAGAATATGAAGGAATTAGTGTCATCAATCGTGCTAAAATCATTGATGATGCGTTTCATTTGATGATGGAACATCAGCTCGACGTATCTATATTTTGGAACCTCACGCAATTCTTATCACAAGAGACAAATTATGTAGTATGGTATCCAATGATTAAAGTGTTCGAATATATGTCCACTATATTTCCGTTTTCAAAAGACGAAATTAAGTTCATCGACGATATTAAGGTATAACGATCAGTACGTATTTAGTGATATAGTAGTGTCTCGCGATAAGAGCACGCGCAGCGTTTTGTTAGCGCGAGACCGGCCATCAGTTACTAGCAAAAGTGCGAAAACATATTGTTTTTACTTTTTATATCAATAACTGTTGAGCAATTTTGGATTGTAGCATGATTATGTTAATAAAATGATTCAATCACGTTTATTTATTACCTCAATTTGAAATGAAATGAGGCAAAAAGAAATAAGTAATGGAAGAACAAAGTATTGTCACGCTTTTATGTTCTAAATATTGCATTTTTTGGATATCAAATTTTTTCAATTAATATTAGGATAATGAACAGTAGATTATCTTTAATAAATATTAAACATAAATTATGCTTTTATATCGATAACTGGTAAATAATTTTGTAAAAATAAACTGCTTACTTAAGGGATCAGACGGCAATTTGTTGGTTTTATTTTGAAATTAAATATGAGAAATTTAAAAAAAATAATTCTGTTTTTGTTAGTATTGTGCACGTTAAACAATTTGTTATATGCGTATCTATTAACTTCAAGATACTAATTGTTTAAAAAATATTAAGACGTGTACACATATCATGCAGAGAGAGCACAGAAAATTGAAAAAAATAATTTTTTTAAATGCCTAATTATGAAAAGCGTTCATACGTCCCATTTTTTAGTTAAAAACGCTAATTCTCTGCTTCTTTTTAGGTATATAAAAGTTATAGTCTATAAGAATTCGCACTCTCACTCTAAAGTTGAAATAGTTTTTAGAAAGTACTCTAAAGAAACACAATTACATAACTCTCGAGAATATTATGTCCCTGAAATTAATATTTACTAGAATTACACAAAAATCTATTAACAAAATATATCTCATTTACGTCGAGTTCAGATATGCATTCCCAGTAAACAAGAAAGGATTAAAATGGATTGAAATTTTATGTATCCTAATGCGTGTTTTAAATAAAGAAAATCTCTTTTTGGATTAAATTGGATTCAATACAAATTCAGTTGGATTCAATTAAATTCATTTGAATACATTCGTATTAAAGGATTGAATTTTCAATTCAGAATTTTGAATTAAACAGTATTCACGATGCACAAAAAAAGCTGGTATTATTATTAGATAGGAAGGCACAAAAATGTGCTTTTTTCATGCAATTCTTATAAACAAATAAAAATGCATTCCTGATTGAAAAGGATTCGTTTTAACGTTCGCGAATGCATATTTCTGAAAATCTGAATCCATTTCAATCCTTTATCGATTACAAGACTACCAATCCTGAAAGTATGAATCATGCTACGAAGTACGCTACAGATTTTTAGGACAGGATACCCATTATCTAACTTTCTCTCTAGAGCGGGAACGTGAAACCATTTTCCTAGGGTGGAAACTTCAAAAGTGAAAATTTGTACGTATATATGTATATATATACATATGGACACACATACAAAAAATGTTCACTTTTCACGTTTCCGCCCTAAGAATAAGTTATATGATCGATATACTTCTTGATGTATATCGAAACGCTTACTTTCATCATAGAAACTTGGTTTTGGAAACTCGCATTCAAAAATTCATTTCACTCGAATATATTGGGTTAAAAGTTTCATAATTTTGCTTCTTTCCTACTCTATATGGTTTTTATATATAAGAATTGTATTTCGCTACTTAATTCTATTTATCGGCCGTACTGCTTGCGGATAATCGATTTTTTTCGAATTTATTTCGAATAGATTATTATAGAAAAAATGTAGAAAGGTGAATCCTTTTTGAATTCGTAACGATTATCTGCGCTATCTAGGATAACGTACCATATTATAATGAATAAACATAAAATTTACGTAATTTAGGCAAAATTTAGAGAATTATTGGATAAGCCATTATGGACGATACTAATTAAAAAACACCTAAAGGAAAATGACTTTACTGAATCTTTCAAACAAGAAATATTAAAATGGTCATGTACGCTCAAACATTATCAGTGCGCAAGGTTGGCCGAAGATACGTTAGGAGATCATCTTCAGAATCCTGAAATAGAACCGTAATACTATTTTATAAATATAAAAGATCTTTACCCATACAGCACAAAGTAAGCCAGCAATATTGCATTAACACTGTATAAACGTACTAGTAATATTGTTGTAATGTTGAACGTGTTACAACAATGTTGCTGCGAGGTTCTGTGGGTAATCGAAACTATTAGATGTACAAAAAAGTTCTGAGCTTTAGATTTCATACAACCGAAATAACAATATAAACTCTGCGCAAACTGAAAAGGAGCTTGCAGAACAGCTTGGCGTTTCGCAGCAAGCCATTTCCGTACGATTACATACGATGGGAAAAGTTCAGAAAGAAGGCAGATGGGTTCCGCATTAATTGTCCGAAGAAAACAAAAATCGACGGCATGACACTGCACTCACTTTGCTTTCAAAGTTCCGGAAAACAGATTTTCTGTACAAAATCATTATAGGCGATGAAAAGTGGATTCTTTATGATAACCCTAAACGTAGAAAATCATGGGTTGATCCTGGTCAACCTTCGACATCGACGCCAAAGCCAAGAAGGTTTTGCTCTGTATCTGGTGGGATTGGAAAGGTGTGTTGTACTACGAGTTGTTACAACCGGGTGAAACAATCGCGGCAGACCGCTACCAACAACATTTGACCAATTTGAGCGATACATTAGAAGAAAAGAGGCCATTTACTGGCCAAGGACGTCGTAAAGTGATCATGCTTCATGACAATGCTCGACCACATATTGCGAAAGCGACTCAGGACCATATCTTTGCGTTAGGCTGGGAACTTCTTCCGCACGCGGCGTATAGCCCAGATATGGCGCATTCCGATTACTACCTATTCCGGTCACTGCAGCATCATTTGGCTGATACACATTTCGTGAGATTAGAAGAGATACAAAAATTCATTGATGACTTTATCGCTTCGAAGCCGGTGTGTTTCTATCGTCAAGGAATTTGCAAGCTACCCGAAATATGGCAAAAGGTCGTTGATGCAAACGGAGAATATTTCGCTGATTAATATTTTTTCGTTTCTTTTTGAATAAAGATTGAATTTTACAAAAAAAGCTCGGAACTTTTTTGTACACCTAATATTTGTGATTCACGCCTTAACAAATTGTCTGTTAAGATATATAAGCAACATTTTTTAATGTATGTACTGCTATGTACTATGTATTTTTATTCTTTTTTAAAAAAACCCTAGAGTTTCATCAGAGTGGAAGCACTGGACATATTGCAGAGGTTTCATATTATGCTATCATGCTGATTATTCCATGTGGATCAAGGCAAAGGATTTATGGTTCATAAAACCTGACCACGATCTGTTACCATTTTTAGCTTGTTGTGAAGCTGATTGGATACTTACAGGATATCTGCCAGCTCTATTTTTGAATCGATTTACACAAAATGAAAGGGAAGATGTTGTGGTTATTCGTTCTTCTATAAACATTTTTCATTCAGTTGTCAGTAAGCATGCTAATAACTACAACATACTTCGGAAGATATTAGGGAACTTGGGGAAAATAAAACCAAAGTGAGAGCTGTTTTTTATAAATATAGATATACTTCATTTAATAATAATAAGTTATTATATAAAATTATAATTGTCTGAATTGATTTTATAGAGAAATCAACACGTTAACAGCACTAACAGATATTATTAATCATGTGTATTCCATTACAATTCTGAGTCAGGCAAGTAAATTTCATTCAAATTTCATATTCGTTTTATTTATTAGCTTTCTTTAAAAATTCTTATTAATAACTAATGTTCGTAATATAATGTACATATTTCTACAAGACTGCTCTTTGTTTTGTTTATTCTTCGGAATAATGTTTATTCTATTTAATAAAGTATTTTTTTAGTCTGTAAGTACATAACTACGAAATGAAGATATTAAATGATAAAGCTGTCTTTAAAAATTCTAGTGTGAATATATATACATATTCTGCAAATTGAACTGAATTTAATTTTCAGTTTTAGGTAGTTGTATCGCAAACACATTACTTAAAAATGACTTTTCTTAAAATTTATTTAAAACTTTTATTATTTTAAGATAATGATATTCGTTATACATACGCATAATTTTTAGGGGGGGAGGGGGGTAACCAGGCAAAAATTATGAAGCTTTAGAAAGATTGCAATCTTTGCAATCTTTTCCTTACAAAAATTTACACCGAAATATTTATTTAAATTTTAAATTAGTAAAAATCCACCTTAAGGAGGTTGTAAGGCAAATGCAATATGTTTAGAACTACTTGAAAAAATTACAGATTACTCTAAATTTCATTTAATAATAATACAAAAAAAATAGAAACAATTGACCATCTGGATCAAAAGTTATTTAAATAAGTAGTAATATTTTTTAAATTTGTACTCTCTAACATAAATATATGAAAAGTAATGATAAAAATCTCAATTTTTTTATATAAATACTCTAGGAATTCAACAATATTTTTGTAAAGTTATCTTGAGATGCAGACATTAATTGTTTGGTA
>NW_017296048.1:18595-27934 GCF_001594075.2 Trachymyrmex cornetzi
TTCTTTTTTTTTAACTGAAAAAGATACTATCGTGCCAAACACGAATCATTAATCTAGGACAACATTTCAAAATATTTAAATGATACAGTTTGAGATTATGAGAGTATAAAGCCTTAAACACAATGCGGAGGAATAGCGATGGAGATAGGAATAACACGATTTCAATCTATCAGAAAGTGTGTATTCCAGTGTACCTAATTTCTGAAATCGTGTTGTTCCTATCGCTATCGCTGTTCCTTGGCATTGTGTTAAAGACTGAAGGCCCTGCACACAATGGAGGAAATATTAGGAATAGGAATAAATATTATTTCAACCTATCAGAAACCGTGTATTCTAATGTACTGACGTTGAGTATTATCTGCTGGTAAATTCGGCACACGTGCACTGACTCCGCTCTAGTGCTGCTCTGACATGGTGCAAGTGCAGAACCACTTTAGTGCTCTATGTTAGAGTATAGATATCTAAAACTCTATCCTATGTCAACGCTGAAAATCTGCAGTTTACGTTATATATATTATACATTTTCAGTAATGAATTTCGTGGAACTCAGCCGTACATGATGTAAAGCCAGATATATGACTGCGCATTATGATGTCACGTGTCGTAACGTATAATGTGTAATGAACCAATAAGAAATGACCAAAAATGCAGCCACGAAGTTCAAATGCTAAATTAATATACGCTAAATATATTATACGCTAAATTAACTCATTAGTTCTCAATGATATTTTTTCTTTGATATTTTTAGTGACATTTTTAAATATAATTAATAACATTTGACTGAAAAGATGGAAAAAATTGTTACGAAAATTTTACATTAGTTTCCAGTTTCCTATTTATTTTTTAAAGAAAGCTTTGCACGACCGTATTGAAGTCTGGATTTCATACATTGTATTTTCTCAATTGTATACTCAATTATTACCAAATCGTTATTATAACTAACAATAAGTAACAATAAAAAAAGTAACGACGTTACAAGTAACGCGTTACCTGTCATCCCTGAAAAATACTTACAATATATGTCTTTGACGTCCTTTAGCTTTTACCTGCTCTTAAGTTTAACGAAGCTTCTAATTTTATCAAGAAATATGGCAGTGTCTCGACATTAAGATATACTTAACTTCCAAAAAAAAGTTCGAGTAAAAACATGTTGAATAAGTATAATTTCATTAATATAAGGCGTGAGAAAATTCAATTATTGAATTTACCCTTTCAATTATATTTCAAAATTTATCATATAAAATATAATAATTTCAAAACTTTACATTAGTTAACTGCGTAATATAAAAATAATCAATGTGTAAATACAATGTGTTATTTTTTCATTCTAACTTCCCGTTTATATTTATTTAAATTGATTTATCATATTGTTCTGAAATATATTTTCTAACAATTCAGTTTCATAAATTAAAAAAAAAAATTGTAAGAAAAATATTTATTTAAAAATACATAATATACTACGTAAGTTTATATAAAGGAAGCAAGTTGTTACATATTTCCGAATAAATACTACAACGAGATCTGTCAAAAAATTTACTCTATATTATATTACAATACAATATATTTTTACATATAGTTTTAAATATAAAGTTTTAATTTATTTATCTGACATTAATAAAAACATTAGTAGGTGACACACACACACACACACACACACACACTTGTGACAATCTATCTTATAATGGGGCAGGTTGTATTACAAATGTTATTCGCCTTGTCATATTCTTTTTAATGTGAGATAAAAAACTTTAAAAAACTTTTATAAAAAAAGAAAAAATGTACGCGCCACAAATGTACGCTTATAAAATTTTGCCGTACGATGAAATTTTCAAGCGTGTTAATTGGCTGTAGGACAGAGAAATCCAAGATCCTCTTCGTCTCGCAGCCCAACAAGTTTGAAAAGCTTGGAGTAGATATCTGGTAAATGTAAAAAAAAAACGAATAAATGTAAGAAAACGGGTAAATATAATTTAGTCTAAGTACATACAGATATGACAGAGTTAAAAAATGGAGGGCTCGATTTTGCGCCCGCATTGGCTGTACAGCATAGAATATAGTAGCCTTCAAGGTTGAGAGTATAAGAAATTATATTAAATTTTATCAAGATTCAACATAATATAATTTTGCTTACGTAGATAAACATATAATAGATATTATAACCGTTCATATTTAAATCAATTTTAATTTTCATGTAAATACTTCTAAAATGACTAAAAAAATGTCTCGATAAATGTATAAAACTTTTTTAGAGTGTCACTATATGCATTAAAAATATAATATGTTATTAACAGTTTGATGGCAGAATATATCAAACATATTCGAATAAATGAGTCGTACATATTCATCCACATTAAATTTGTATTCCACTGAAAAGAAAACCGATTAACATTACGTCAACTAATATAGAATGTGTACATTAAAAGAAACGGAAATTTAAATGACATTTTGTATTTATCATGTAAGTATTTATTATGTATGTCGTTGTCGATGATATTAGTCTGTTGTGACTTCTCGGAAGAGAAAGATAGCAGCCATCGGAAACATTTTACTACAATCTATATTTCGTTTCGTTATCATTGTTGCGAACATAGCAATTAGCAGTGGAAATTATATCTCAATAGTACAATTTTATTATATAGGGTAAGTTCCTAAAAGGATAATATTTTATTTGTAGTGTGCACAATAGATTATTTTTGAAATAATGGAGTTGTGAAAACATTATTTGACTTTTGACTAAACGTTACGTGTTTAAGAATATGTACGTAAAAACTGAATTATATAATAGCTTCAAATTATGTTCTTCAAATGTATTCAATAAAAGTTTTATTTCTTTAAAGCGGTAAAATATGATCACTTTAATGTTGTTTTGTTAGGTACTGTATGAATATAATATGCTATAACTTTTGCTATTTGTAAAGTATTCGTAAATGTTTTATGACTTAAAATTAATTTGCCTTAAAAAAATGTTATAGTACAAAGTAAAATTTTTTGTAGTTATTTATAAGATATTCATATGACTTTAAAATATCAATAAAAAAGCAATGTACATATTCAATAAAAAATGTTTGTTAAAATAAGAAATAAAAACGTTTCAGAATTTATCGTTGGTGTAACAATATCTTTAACATAAACACAACAGTGCTGGAAATATTACTAAAATTAAGAATGTTTAGTGTTCCATTAATATCATTATAAACCAATAAATCAATCAATTGGGCTCTTGAGATAATTAATTAAAATACATAAAACTAAATAACGGGCAATTAAGAGCCTAAAAAACGCAGTAATTCGTGCGGTACTTATACACATATAATTGAAAAATTATCTATTACATGAACGTTTCGGCTATGTTCGAGCCATCCTCAGCGTTTTACAGTTCATAATCCTAACAGGAAGACGATCTAAAATTCAGACCATGGAGTGCAGTAAGCAAATCTCACGGATTACCTTATCCGGAGAGTGAGTGTAACTCTCAATTAGTTGATTAACTGATTGAAATGTACATCATAACTGCACAAAAATATATATTCCATAAATTCAGTTGACAAGAAAGAAATATTAAATAAGTAATAAGACGACATAACGTTCGCAGTGTCAATCGTAAAGTCAACTGGCTTGAACATAGCCGAAACGTTCATGTAATAGATAATTTTTCAATTATATGTATATAAGTACCTCACGAATTACTGCGTTTTTTAGGCTCTTAATTGCCCGTTATTTAGTTTTATGTATTTTAATTAATATAATTATAATTACAATAATATAACGATTTCGATAACCTCCCGCCCTCCCTCTCTCCCCCTCACTCTCTCTCTCTCTCTCTCTCTCTCTTCCCCTCCCTCTCTCTTTCTCTGTAATCACAGACAGCTATGTGCATTGCTTTTTTATTGATCATCATTAGTATCCTATAATTTATTAAAAACTTCCTGGTATATATTTAGAACGGCAACCGGAGCAACATGAACGTAGCACATATAAGTAGCACCGTAATATTTATCATAGCAATAATTATTCTCAATAGTAAAGAAGTAAACAGTTTTAGCGTTCCAAAGGAAGCACCTTATAACATGACACCCGTGCACTATCATATAGAGATACTTGACTACACAGACATAACTTATCGATATATTGGTAACAATGCTTTATTCTGGCACAAGATACTCGATTTAGGTCATCATAATGGATCATTTGTTTTTGATGGAAAAACCCGTATAACCTTCAATGTCCTTAAATCGACTCAATATATAAGATTGCATCAATCAAATCTGTTAATGAGTCGTCTAAATATAACTTTGACTACAGATAGTGGTATAATATATATATCGAATAAATACAGTTATTACTATGACACGAATATTTTAGAAATTGTTTTATCTTATATATTATTTCCCGGGCTCTACACATTCAAAATAGAATTCTTCGGTCATCTTAGAGAAAACCATAAAAGTATCCACAAAGTTTTCTACACGGGAAATCGCACAGCGTGAGTAAATATTAAATAGTTGAAATTATATATATATGCATTATATGCACACAATAATATAATTATTTTATAAATTAAATCAAATGGTAAAAAGTATATTATTATTTAATGTTATTTAAAGCAAATATAACTCTTATTAAATTGTTGTAGATTATTGTTCGGTCCACACATCCAAGCGAATGGAATGCGGCAATTGTTCCCTTGTTGGGATGAACCGCACTTCAAGGCCACGTTTAATATTTCAATAATACATCCTCGCTATTATTCGGCTTTATCAAATATGCCGACAAGGAAAATGACCTATGAAAGTTATAGTGATTCATTACGCACCAACTTCCATATTACTCCTCTAATGTCTACTTTTCAAATTGCGATAGTTGTGACTGATTATTATGACCTTAAAATTAACGAAAACGTTACTTTGTGGTGCGACTGTTATTCAGTAGAGCAGTCTCCCCGATTGGAGTTTACACGAAGAATCATAAATGATATCACATTGCACTTAAAATCTGAATTCAGTGGGATAAATATTCCAAAAATGGATCATGTTGCAATTCCAAATTTTCCACAAGACGGCACATCGAAATGGGGGCTCATCTTTCATACGTAATACATACTTCTAAATATATAACAATTTGTTAATTGAGAAAATTATTAAATCAATTGAATATTTAAAACACTTGAATTTTTACGTATATACATTTTTATAAGAAATCTTCAGTTAATTATAAAAATTCAATTATTGAAACAATTATTAATCCGTGAATCAGGTGGGGTGTGACCCCAGCACACACACACAAGATGAATTTCTATAACTTCGTAAAAAATACCGCGCGCCTGTTGCCGGTTTCGTGCAAATAGAGAGTGCGTTGTCGCTAATTATTAAACTAAATTATAGCATATTTATGATGAAAAGTAGCATATTTAAATATACCCATACATGAACGATGTTGATTTTCCACCTGGTTCGGGGAGGGTTAATAACTATTATTACACTAGATATTATTAATTTTATACAATCTGTACTTTAAAGTAGATATGGAATTTGCAATTGCATTCATTTCTAAAAACAATTCAATTTTATTTTATCAGCAGTGCATAAAAATATTGAAATATAAGTATCAGAAAAAATTAATAACATAGAGGTATTTTTTACATTATTCCGTAACAAAATACATTAGAATGAAGTGTAAAATATTTTAAGTGTTATTGACATTTTAATAATTCCTCATAATAGATTTATATCTAAAATAATTTTAAAAAATCAAATAATTAATAAAGAAACATACTTTTATTGAAAAAGTAGAGATAATCATGAAACGACTTCAAAACTTGCACAAATTAATGATTTTATCTATATAATCTGTTTCTCCGTGCTAAAAATCTACTTATATAATATTTTTTCATTTGTCTTTATAAATTTCATTGATAATTGTGCCTGCCACTTTATACGAATCACCTTGTATATCAAATGTGACCTGTTGTGCTTTATTAGTAGTCACCAAAATCATAATCCATTATCTGGAGATACTGGTAGTGTCTAGGCGCTAAGCCAAGCGCAGCGACACTGCCGTGGCTACTTTACGCGAATTCTATATACGTGTATAAATTAATTAGAAAAACGTTTTATACGCATCATTATAAACAAATTATATATAAATTTAAATCTGTAAAGAAATTAATGTTTCATCAACCAAAAAATAAGCAATAATTTTTACACGGAAATTATTAAAACAATTGTAATAATTTTTAGAGAAGCCAATCTTATATGTGATGAACAATCAGATTCATTTATGCACAAAATAAAAGTCGCACGTTTAATAGCACCCAAAATAGCATATCAATGGTTTAGTAACGTATTCAGTTATAATTGGTGGACTCCATTCTGGTTACACGACGGACTTGCTACTTTGTTTGGAGAAGAAACCATCGCTAAGGTTCTTATATTTATCAACATCGTAATATAATAAACTTAATTTAAAAAATTTGGTATATCTATCATTTTTATTCTTTAACACTTAAATCTGGCACACTTACAATCTTTTTTTACAGTACATACGAAAAATGTCTTAAAAGAAGAAAAACCTTACGCCAACTGCATAGAAAAGGTATCAAATATTACATTCCTTTTAACAAAAAAAAACGGATATGAAATAAATGCAATTAGCTAAGTATTTCATAACGCAAGCCATATAGATAGTTTGAAAATGACTAAAATGTTGACTGAATTGTAGTGAAGTAAAACTTGGCGTTCCCGGGTTGGTTTAAAACGCAATATTGTAGTACCAATGTGTCTTCATAGTACGGAAATTATTTGCAATACGAATTAATAAAAAAGTTATTACATACAATATTCTACAGACATATACAATACATGAAAACAATAATTCAACAAGCAAGATATGTTAAAATTGCTTACTAATTTTGTAAATTCGTTATCTATATATATATTTCTACATCTAAATATTATCAATATTATTTATATATATTATTTCTCCATAGTTTATATCACGTCTGTTATTTGTGAGTATATTTTCATGTTCACAAACTAGACACTATATATATATATTATATATATATATATACATATAAACTATATTTACATACAAATGTCAATTATTTTTATATTTTAATTTATAATACGAATATTGTGACGAGATAATACATTCATACAAATGGAATTAATGTGACCCGGGCACGCCAAGTTTTTTCTTCACTATAACCCATTTGACCAGTTTAGTCACTTTCAATATATTTTACGTGTCTTGCGTTATGAAATACTCGGCTAATTGCATTTATTTCGTATCCGTTTTTTATTAAAAGGAATGTAATATTCGGTAACTTTTTTATACACTAAGCGTACATTTTTTTCTTTTTTAAGGGGATGCTTATAGCAATAAAATATTTAGACAAAAATTTTAAACTGGAATAAAAATGACAATGTAAACATGACTCGTAAAAGCCTTTTCAATTAAATGTTAAAAATTTTTCAATTTAAATCGTTTAAACTTTTAAAATTGTATGAAGTTTTATTTTAAGAATTACATTCATTTTTTATTTCTCAACTGATTTATGAACTTCGTAAAATAATTTTAACAAGAATGTGCATACATGTGCACACAACATTAAGCAGCAGCACATGCTACACCATCCCAATGAGGATAGTCTTTCACCTTTACATTTTGTGTAATTAAGAAACATTGCTTTTAGATCTTCAATGATTCTAAAATCATGGATTTCCTCATAGTGCAGAATCAATACGAATCTCTTCATTTGGATTCTCACTTTGACATGAATCCTCAAATCATCAACCTGTTGGAAATTGATTCACTTTTCAGTTTTCCTCGTTATTTAAAAGGTAAGAATAGTTAAAGGATATTTTATTAAATATTTGTACATACGAATATTATTAAAAAAATTAATGTAAAAAACTTAGATAAACAAATTTTGTTCAAAAGGTTCAATTTGTGATTGATTAACATATATGTACCATTACAGCACTAACTGTTTTACGCATGCTCCAAAGTGCAATTACCGATAAAGTGTTTCGAAAGAATGTTCGTACATATGTAAACAGATAGTGAGTAAATATGTCAACTATAATTTCGTCGTATATTGTACTTATATAATAAATTTAACAGTTATTATAATTTTATGAAGTTGTTCGTAACTTTTCGTAATGGTTGCAATTTTTCTGAATATCTCTTGATTTCATATTTATAGGTACATATCTTTCTTTTCAATCAGTAATCACATAATGTTCGTAACTTTTTCGTTTTTCAGGTATCCTTCATTTTCCTTCATCTGTTTAATTCATTAAATTCGTTATAACTTTATACAATTTTTTGTGTCATTCCTTAATAAACTATTGTATAAAATTACCTACTTAAAGTGTTGAAATTAAACTGAATTTTTACAAATTGTATTACCAATAGTAATATATAATAGGACTTGTAATATATCTGAAATAGAAAATTGAAATATAATATATTACAGAATTCCATCTATATGTACAAGTTAATATGTAATCTTAAGTAATGAGTACATATTTACGTTGTACGCAATACATTATTTTGATCCCTGACAATAAATTTTTTAATTTATCACTTTTAGCTCAACGGTTTCTTTTGATTTCTGGTCCATGCAACCTATAAAAGCATTTAAATGTTATATACCATCAGATAAGTTCTTAACTTGGATAACGTATAGGCATTATCAAATTGTAACCATGGAGCAAGATGAAACTGATTCTTACATTGGAAGATTGTCGCAGATGTATAATCCAATCGGTCAGGAAAGATGGTGGATACCAATGAATTTAAAAAATTATAACTTACCGATCGCAGAAACATTCATGGAAAGTTTGACAACATGTTTAACACCAGATTCACCGTCTGTTACTTTATATGTGCAACACATTGATTGGACATATGATTGTATAGTCAACATACAGCGAGCAGGTAAATGTGTCTTAAAGGATTAGAATTTATGGTATATAATTATTTGCAAGAGTATCTCCCTTTCTACTTTCCTGTACATACATATACACACATAACACATCGGTCAATAAGTCCCGAGGCTTTTTGTGAAATGGCAACGGTAACGAAAATTTCTTCTTGTTACCATCACGCGCCATCTCTTAGATGACAGGAAAAAAAAATTCATGAAAATCCGCCCAGTAGTTCCCAAGTTACACCGCTGTGAGTGACGGTACTCTTGGTAGTCGTCTGTTCCACCAAGACAACGCGCCGTGTCACAAGTCACTGAAAACGATGGCGAAATTGTACGAATTGGGCTTTCAACTGCTGCCGCACCCACCATATTCTCCAGATCTGGCCCCCAGCGACTATTGGCTG
>NW_017296048.1:28166-45590 GCF_001594075.2 Trachymyrmex cornetzi
TATATAATATATATTCATAAAGTTATAGGTTATGCATAAACCAATTATTAGTGTATTATTACATCAGTTTGGGAAGTTCTGATGTTAAGGTTTAGGCCTTTACCTTTCTGTTTACAGTTTAAAATCCTTTTATATCGTGAATTTAATTTACATTTATTCAGACAAATTGATGCATGTGGAGGACATGTTGGATCTATTATTTCAAATTTTTTAAATCTACATCAGCTTTATAATCAGCAACCTAAAAAACATAGAATTGCAATAATTTGCAAAAATTTATTTCCATAGAAAAATGTAGAATTTTTTTTAACAAATCTTCGAATTTTTGTTAACAAAGAGAGAGATCCTAAAATAAACCCTGAACTCCGATGTGATAGCTCTTGTTTCGATAAAATACGACACATCAATCTATCTTTATATATTACTACATCAATGTCACACTCACACATACGTAAAACCCAGATAGCAAAATGTCTGAAGTCTTCTAGCAGACAGTCAGCAGGTTCGAGCAGGAAATGACGGCAGTCTATCACCAACTGCGTCCGCATAAAGCTTGTGTTTTGTTAACATCGCCTGTCGACATAAAGTGAAAGCAAATTGTTCGCAGAAACTGAGCCGATCCCGTCGACAGTATCTGACGCTAGACTGTCACTAAAACCACGCAGATCCTGCTCTGACACGTCAGATGTCAGCAGAATCTGCTGCGTTTCTGTCAAAAATCTGCTGTCAAGATGTGTCAGAGTAGGATCTTCTGACAATCTAGTTCTAGGTGACGTCGAAAGGATCTGCTTGGTTTCTATAGACAATACACTGTCAGATTAAATCGTAAATCTGCTCTGTTTCTTTCTCCAGCCTCTGCCATTTACTCCTGCTTGCAGATTTTGTTACATTTCTTCCAGCAGTCGTCAACAGTATTATATACATCTAATTTTGTAACAATTCTGTTGATATTTTGTTGGCATAGTATGTAGGAGACATTTAAAAAATCTGTTTTATACAGACTTAGCTATCTGGGAATTTTCTAACTAACTAATCTTTCGTATTATGTACCTAAACCTAATACTAAGTACTCAACTTTGAGTGTTCATGTAATCTCTAGTCCGAATCAAGATTGTTTTATAGGTACGAAGTATAAAACACGTATGAAGCAAATATTATTTCGAGTCGATGTTAAAAGTCGATAACAAAACTGTAATTTCCTAACTTATTTCGTTTGTGGCGTATGATCGACCGATTTGGGCTACATTATCGTTTATACTTTAATTATGGAGACGTATTTTCTAATCTGTAATGGCAGTTAGAAAAGTACTTATTTAAAGAAATTGATAGAACAGATTCACTTCAGGATCCTCTTAACATAAGATAGAAGAAAAAAAATGAAAATAGTATTTCTCTTATTATCAAATCCATAAAATCCACATAATACAGTACGATAAAACTTTATAATACATACGATAACATTTTTTTCCATGAATAGGATATTATCGTGTCAAATATAATTTAAAAGGCTGGAACGCAATTGCAAATTATTTAAATTCAACAGCTGGAGAATATGAAGGAATTAGTGTCATCAATCGTGCTAAAATCATTGATGATGCGTTTCATTTGATGATGGAACATCAGCTCGACGTATCTATATTTTGGAACCTCACGCAATTCTTATCACAAGAGACAAATTATGTAGTATGGTATCCAATGATTAAAGTGTTCGAATATATGTCCACTATATTTCCGTTTCCAGAAGACGAAATTAAGTTCATCGACGATATTAAGGTATAACGATCAGTACGTATTTAGTGATAAGTAGTGTCTCGCGATAAGAGCACGCGCACCGTGTTGTTAGCGCGAGACCGGCCATGTATCTTTACGCGATCTGCCTAGTTTTTTCAGATTATATTTAACGAAAACTATCAGTTACTAGCAAAAGTGCGAAAACATATTGTTTTTACTTTTTATATCAATAACTGTTGAGCAATTTTGGATTGTAGCATGATTATGTTAATAAAATGATTCAATTACGTTTATTTATTAACTCAATTTGAAATAAAACGAGGCAAAAAGAAATAAGTAATGGAAGAACAAAGTATTGTCACGCTTTTATGATCTAAATATTGCATTTTTTGGATATCAAATTTTCTCAATTAATATTAGGATAATGAACAGTAGATTATTTTTAATAAATATTAAACATAAATTATGCTTTTATATCGATAACTGGTAAATAATTTTGTAAAAATAAACTGCTTACTTAAGGGATCAGACGGCAACTTATTAGTTTTATTTTGAAATTAAATATGAGAAAATGAAAAAAAATAATTCTGTTTTTGTTAGTATTGTGCACGTTAAATAATTTGTTATATATATATGCGTATCTATTATCTTCAAGATACTAATTGTCTAAAAAATATTAAGACGTGTACACATATCATGCAGAGAGAGCACAGAAAATTGAAAAAAATAATTTTTCTAAAATGCCTAATTATGAAAAGCGTTCATACGTTCCATTTTTTATTTAAAAACGCTAATTCTCTGCTTCTTTTCAGGTATATAAAAGTTATAGTCTATAAGAATTCGCACTAAAGTCGAAATAGTTTTTAGATAGTACTCTAAAAAAACACAATTACATAACTTTCCAGAATATTATGTCGGTGAAATTAATATTTAATAGAAATACACAAAAATCTATTGACAAAATATATCCCATTTACATCGAGTTCAGATATACACTCCCAGTAAACAAGAAAGGATTAAAATGGATTTGAAATTTTATCTATCCTAATGCATGTTTTAAATACAGAAAATCTCTATTTGGATTAAATTGGATTCAATACAAATTCAGTTGGATTCAATTAAATTCAATTGAATACATTTGGATTAAAGGATTGAATTTTCAATTCAGAATTTTGAATTAAACAGTCTTCACGATGCACAGAAAAAGCGGATATTGTTTTCAGATTGGAAGGCACAAAAATGTGCTTTTTTCATGCAATTCTTATAAACAAATAAAAATGCAATCCTGATTGAAAAGGATTTGTTTTAACGTTCGCGAATGCATATTTCTGAAAATCTGAATCCATTTCAATCCTTTATTGATTACAGGACTACCAATCCTGAAAATATGAATCATGTTACGAAGTACGCTACAGATTATTAGTACAGGATACCCATTATCTAACTTTCTCTCTAGAGCGGAAACGTGAAAACATTTTCCTAGGGTGGAAACTTCAAAAGTGAAAATTTGTATGTATATATGTATACATATGGACACACGTACAAAAAATATTCACATTTCCGCCCTAGGAATAAGTTATATGATCGATATACTTCTTGATGTATATCGAAACACTTACTTTCATCATAGAAACTTTGTTTTGGGAACTCGCATTCAAAAATTCATTTCACTCGAATATGTTGGGTAAAAAGTTTCATAATTTTGCTTCTTTTCTACTCTGTATGGTTTTTATCTATAAGAATTGTATTTCGTTACTTAATTCTATTTACCGTGCTTGCGGATATTCGATTTTTTTCGAATTTATTTCGAATGGATTATTATAGAAAAAATGTAGAAAGATGTAACCTTTTGGAATTTATAACGATCATCTGTGCTATCTACGATAACGTATCTAATTATAATAGATAGACCTAAAGTTTATGTGATTTAGGCAAAATTTAGAGAATTATTGGATAAGCCAGTAATGGCAATACTACTTAGAAAACACCTAATGGAAAATGGCTTTACTGAATCTTTCAAACAAGAAATATTAAAATGGTCTTGTACGCTCAAACATAATCAGTGCGCAAGGTTGGCCGAAGATACGTTAGGAGACCATCTTCAGAATCCTGAAATAGAACCGTAATACTATTTTATAAATATAAAAGATCTTTACCCATACAGCACAAAGTAAGCCAGCAATATTGCATTAACACTGTATAAACGTACTAGTAATATTGCTGTAATGTTGAACGTGTTACAACAATGTTGCTGCAAGGTTCTGTGGGTAATCGAAACTATTTGTGATTCACGCCTTAACAAATTGTCTGTTAAGATATATAAGCAACATTTTTTAATGAATGTACTACTATGTACTATGTATTTTTATTCTTTTTAAAAAACCGTAGAGTTTCATCAGAGTGGAAGCACTGGACATATTGCAGAGGTTTTATATTATGCCATCATGCTGATTATTCCATGTGGGACAAGGCAAAGAATATATGGTTCTTAAAACCTGATCACGATCTGTTACCATTTTTAGCTTGTTGTGAATCCGAATCGATACTTACAGAATATCTGCCAGATCTATTTTTTAGTCGATTTACACAAAATCAAAGGGAAGATGTTGCGGTTATTCGTTCTCATATAAACACTTTTCATTCAATTGTCAGTAAGCATGCTAATACCTACAACATACTTCGAAAGATATTATTGAACTTGGTAAAAATAAAACCAAAGTAAGAGGTTTTTTTATAAATATAGATATACTTCATTTTTAATAACAATAAGTTATTATATAAAATTATAATTGTCTGAATTGATTTTCTAGAGAAATTAATACGTTAACAGCACTAACAGATATTATTAATTATGTGTATTCCATACCAATTCTGAGCCAGGCAAGTAAATTTAATTCAAATTTCATATTCGTTTTATTTATTAGCTTTCTTTAAAAATTCTTATTAATAACTAATGTTCGTAATATAATATATACGTTCCTACAAAACTGCTCTTTGTTTTTTTTATTCTTGAGAATAATGTTTATTTTAATATTCAATGATGTATTTTTTTTAGACCATAATGTAAGTACATAACAACTATGAAATGAAGGTATTAAATGATAAAGCTGTCTTTAAATAATTTAGTGTGAATTTATATACACATTATGCAAATTGCACTGAATTTAATTTTCAGTTTTAGGTAGTTGTATCGCAAACACATTACTTAAAAATGACTTTTCTTAAGACTTTTTTGAAACTTTTACTATTTTAAGATAATGATATTTGTTATACATACGCATAATTTTAGGGGGTGGGGGTAACCAGGCAAATATTAATTATGAAGCTTTAGAAAGATTGCAATGTTTGCAATCTTTTCCTTACAAAAATTTACACCGAAATATTTATTTAAATTTTAAATCACTAAAAACCTTATCTGTTCAAGGCTTTCATCTCCTAATTGTAAAATATATTTGTTTCAGTTTCCCGATGAACTGAAAAATGTGGGATACTACATAAGTGAGAATCAACTTTCAAGTATTCAACATAAGATACAAACACGATTGTCCGAAATTAACAGACATATAGAACATTTTCAGTTTGTAAATGTTCCTTAAGTTAATTTGAGTTTCTATACGTTTGTCTGTGATTCGTATGAGTTGAAAATAAAATAAAGTACTACTGTAACTAATGGCGAATTCGATTGGAAGAACTAGTGCACACTGGTGCATATTAAAGCTGTTGTACACTGATTTAATTTGAGTATAAAAGTGAATTGCAAATATTTCGAATTGTAAAATACATATTTTACCTATAATAATACAATAAAATGTATTGAGTATTTCAGGATTTAATCGATTTCTATGTTTACGTATAAGCATATTTTTACGTTATTTTGTGTACGACGGCTTTAATGTGCATCAGTGCGCACTGAGTGCGCCCAATCGAATTCGCTATAAATGTTTTATGTTTAAATAATGAATATTCCATTACATAAATTTTGCTATTTTTTATTTTTTATTCTCATGCTAAACAGCGTTCATTACGTCTTTACTTGCATCTATTTTCTGCATATATTTTCTGTCTTTAGTTTTGCTTCATTTAATTAAATATTACTAATCATTCTATATATATTATTAATATTATTAACGTTCTTGTATTTTATGCACTTATTGTTGGTATTTCATATTATTAACATTATATTGTTTCATTATAGCTCAAAATAAATTAAAAATGTGTAATTAGTTAACAATAGAAACATTACAAAAATAGGACCAAAAATATGCATGCGTATACGGGATGGGGTCGCGCCATTTTGCATAAAATGGAATTCCTTAACTAATTCTCTTTTCCTTGTATTAAGAAAGAATTTAATAATTCTTCATGAAAAAAGCGATTCTTTATTTAATTTCATTTAGATTCCGATGGACAACATTTTAAAACATATACCATTATTTCATGCGCACAAGCATATTAATGCTTTTTTTCATGTTTTAATTGTTAAATAATAACGTATATTTTTCGTAAATGTGGCAATAAAATTGGAAAGTTTTCTCTACAAAATTTCGTTCGTCTCTTGTTGCAAAATAATAACCATTTAGCTTCAACTCATTCTCACTGATTACTCTGTAGAAAAATATAACATCCATTCTTTTGAAATAGAGCATCCGGAACCTTGATAACAACAGATTAAAATAGAACGAATTTTTCGTCCCTTTTCTTTTATAATATCTATGTGTTTTATTAGTTGGAAAAATATCAATTACCACGTATTAATTTCCTATTTTAGCAATAATTATTTTACGGATGTACCAAAGTGCTATTACCGATAAAGTGTTACGAAATATAATAATATCCATACATATATATGTAAATAGACAGTGAGTAAAGATAATTTAACAATTAATTACATCATGTACTGTGTGTGTGTGTTTGTGATAAGTATACAAACTATTATATGGTTTCTCAAAGTTTATAAAAATTTTCACATTATTTGCAATATTTCAGAATACTTTCGTTCCACTTTCATACATTTTTTTCAATCTCATTTATTCATGTCTTTTTCATGTTTTATCCGTTGATATATATTCTTAATTTTACTAAAAAATAAACGGATATCCCTTTAACTTAAATCAGTCTAGGGGACTGTCATAATATATGTATAATATAAAACTGTTCTACTGTTCTGTAGTTCTCAATGATATTTTTTCTTTGATATTTTTAGTGACATTTTTAAATATAATTAATAACATTTGACTGAAAAGATGGAAAAAATTGTTACGAAAATTTTACATTAGTTTCCAGTTTCCTATTTATAGAAAGCTTTGCACGACCGTATTGAAGTCTGGATTTCATACATTGTATTTTCTCAATTGTATACTCAATTATTATCAAATCGTTATTATAACTAACAATAAGTAACAATAAAAAAAGTAACGACGTTACAAGTAACGCGTTACCTGTCATTCCTGAAAAATACTTACAATATATGGCCCGTATTCAGAACGCGCTTACAACGATGTTAGCACGCTAACATACTATACTTTACGTCACGTATATTATAGAATTTCAGAGATAAAAGTGCGCTTTTATCGATAAAAGTGCGTTCTGAATACGGGCCCTATGTCTTTGGATGCGGTCCACTTGGCGCTACAAACGCTTCAAACGTTTTCACTTTTATATGCTTCTATAGAACGGTCCATTAGCATTACTAATGCTGCCAACAGCATTACTAATGTAAATGGACCAATTTTTGAAGCGTTTGAAAACGTTAGTACGTATTTTGCAATTACGGATAAAATGAAAGTCATGCTAACGTGCGCTGTGAAGTTTTTTTTAGAATCGCTTACTTATATTTATGATGAAGATAATAGCATCCTCTTCGGAAACTTCTAGATTATGAATCATTCCAGTATCTCCTTCATGTAACCTTATAATCGGCATAGTTTATACAATTTTTATTTTTAATAATGTAATATACACAATATACCATACAGCACGATTTGTAGTAATATATGTAGCACGATGCCACGATATAATAATATGTAAATTTAAAAATCAGCTTTACAGATATACTTTCGTTCGATTATTATTATGCTTTCCCGCGCTTTGTATATTCAAACTAAACGCTTCAGTTAAACTTTGGCTGCGGTCCACTTAGCGCTTCAAACGCTACAGAGCATTTGTAGCACTGACATGACTGGTCCATTTGATGCTTCGGAACGCTCCCAGCCACTCTGATTACGTCATCAATACGTCATCGTTTTTGCTCCCACTTCGCTTCAACTGCCTCACCTCGGGAGGTGGGTTGGCTGGAGCGTTCACGTAGCAATTGTATCATTCGAAATAGTAATGGACCAATCGGAGCGTAGCGTTTGGAGCGTAACGTTCAGAGCATTTGGAAGAAGCAAGTGGACCGCAGCCTACCTCTTCAAGCAGTAGCATTGGAAGCAATTGGAAATAAGGTGGAAGTGGAAACCTGTGATGTATTAATGATGTCATACGTACTATTGGCGTATGTTAAGTTAGCACCCCAATATTGAAATTCCATAGTTCTGATTAGAGTTCCCGTTTCCTTTTGTCCAGACGAAGAGTTCTCTATGACATCCTTTAGTTTTTAACTGCTCTTAACTTTAACGTAGTTTCTAATTTTATCAAGAAACACGGCAGTGTTTCGGCAAAGATATACTTGACTTCTTCAAAAAAGTTGCGAGTAAAAACATGTTGAATGAGCTTAATTTTATTAATACAAGACGTAAGAAAATTCAATTATTGAATTTACTCTTTCAATTATACTTCAAAATTCTTCATATAAAATACATGAATTTCAAAAACTTCATATTGATTAACTGCATAATATAAAAATAATCAATGAAAATGATCTACATGATTATTAAATCTTAATTATGCTTCAAAAGTTTTTATACGAAATACAAACGATTTCATAAGAAAATTTTAATTGACAGCCAAATTTAGACAAATTCTGCTGTACCATTGCACGTAAACCTTACGTGTTACACAACTGTATCTTTTGATATACCTATGAATATATAGTAAATTTTATTTTTATAGAACACAATTAAATAAACTAAGCAGTTTAGGCTAAATAAAAGCAGAAAACGTACATCTCTCTTAAATCAAGTATATTTAATTAATATGAAATATATATAAAATAAATATATTAAAAAATTATATACTCGTTTATCTCCTTATTTAATTAGAGTTGTAGATACATCATGCAAACAAATTAAAAACAATCTTAAATATTTCTCTTTATCTTATTTCGTCTTTGCATCAGTCAAGTCATTTATCGCCTTATTTAATTGAGCACTAAAAGCAGCGAAACTAAATATTTCCGAAAATCTGCATTGACCCAATCTACCAAAATCTTCAAGATGATTTGGATTTGTGATTAAATAAGCTATTTTTGTGGCAAATGCTTCGCCAGATAAGTCTGCTAAGAAACCAGTTTTTCCAGAAATTATTGATTCTGTGGGACCACCGGAATTATGAGCGATTACTGGCTTGCCCATATACATCGCTTCCAAAGGTACTATTCCAAAGTGCTCATTCGGTGGGGTATATATCACAATTTTACAATGATGTATTATGGAAACTTTGTCTATGTCGGAGGGCGAACGTAAGAATATCATTTTGTCTGTTACATGCAACTCATCTGCAAGTCCTATTAATTCCAGGTGATATTCCACATTTTCCTCGATCCTTTTGTCATATCCACCAGCCATAATCAAGAATACTCTCTTATATACCTCCTTTGTTAAAAGTTTCTCTAGCTCTGCAAGTGCCTCTATTGCAATAGACAGTTTTTTCTTACGCTCATACCTATTGACAGATAACAATATAATACTATCATCTGGAAGTTTCCTATCGATTACCCTCTCTATAGATACTATTCTTGTCTTATCAAAGAAATCCGTGTTAATGGAAGGATACAAAATTTCTGGTTTGATTTTCAGTCTCTTGAATGTGTTGTTGAACACATTGCTTGTAAAACAACTATTTACAAATATTTTATGTGCCATGCCAGTTGTAATCTCTTCTAGATAATTTAGTGGCATACGGTATAGCTGTTTAAAATAACCACCAGGATATGAGAGTAGCTGGTCTGGATAATGACAATAAAATACTACATATGGAATGCGTAATCTAAGTACGAGAATACAGATGGACACCAAGTCACAAAAAACAACTTCTGGCCGGTGATCACTAAATATTATATAGCTGGCTGCATATATCTACAAAAAAATATACGAATTTATTTCTACAATGTATTTGCTGCTAAACACAGACAATTCTTTTAATCAATATTTTTTAAAGCAGATTTTTCTCAATTATTTTTACTATAATTTTAGTGTTAACAAGATGCTTTCCAATAAGAGACACAGAGGTACAGTGTAACACTGAGGGCCAATTGTTTCACCTTTTGGTAAATTTTACCTGTACGGTAAATCTGGTAATCCACACATGTGATTAGGTAATCTTGCTACTTGCCCAACAGGTTTTTACCAAAAGATAGAACAATCGGCCCTGAATCATTTTATCTTCATTTAATATTGACAAATGAAAAAAATATGATTTGTTATATCCCACCCCATGTCATTTGTATCTCTTGTTAGACTACACTTCTTACCATGCGTATATAAGCACAAAACGCATAGAACCTGCCTAGAATGTGCCTAGGCAGCCAATTGCCCACAACGGTAACGGGAATCGTCCCGTCCTTAGTTTCTGAGAAACAATGCTCCGGATCGTGATGAGTTGTCACGAAATTTACATCGTGGCCATTCTTCTTCAATGCTAGAGCCGCGTCGACAACGAGCCTCTCCGCGCCACCGATACCGAGATCGGGATGTAAAAATGTGACGCGTGTCATCGTACTCACGAATAATCCGTTAAACGGCTTAAACGGCCATCATTACGTATTTATTGGAAAGTACAAAATTACCGCGACATAAATAATTGACACAGGCTTTCTTTTACATCATGAATTGGGATGCGTTCAGAAATTCAAAGCAGGATGACCAGATCAAGGTTGCTAGATTTTTGGAACACCAATCCGCCAACTTTAAAGGCCCAAAGCACTAACCTCTTTCATCTGATTGGTGTATACTGTTAAATCCTAAAATATAGACGAATCAGATGAAAGAGCTCCCTGAGCGCTCAATGAGAGATCGTGTTTTTGGAGCACTTATGGTGCATTCGGGGAGACGCTATTAGCGCTACTTCTGTCATTCTATTTTCAATGTTTATTAGACGTAAAATAAGGATAAAATGGCTACGTTCAGCGAACTCAACAGTTGAGTGAGTTATTGGTGTATTTTTTTAGATCATCCAATCAGCATTTTAGATCTGAAAGAATACATCAATAGCAATGAGCGCTCACTCAACTACTGAGTCCGCTGAACGCAGCCATTTACTACGTTTACACGGCACGCTTTACGCCGAAGTTGTAACATCGATGTTATGAAACTGATCAATCACAGTCATTCCATTCTTCAGAGGAATAGCTATGATTGGCCAATTTCATAACATCGAAGTTACAACTTCGCACAGTGGGCCAGACGACCCGAAATTTTGGCCAAAATTCAAAATGTTGATGGATTGGCATAAAACTCGGTATCTAAGAGTTTTTGGGATCACTGATTTCGAATCCAAACTCAAAATTTAGAAATTCAAAATGGCGGATCCAACATGGCGAACGAGAATGCTAAAAATGCTTCAATTGCTGTTAAATTTGATATTCAAGGGTTTTTGGAGTCGCTAATTTCGAATCCGAACTCAGAATTTAGAAATTCAAAATGGCGGATCCAAAATGACAACCGATTTTCTATATAATAATCGTCTAATTTTTATTAAATTAAATATTATCTTTATTTTTAGACCGTATATGTGAGAAACACAATCAATACTAGAAATTTAAAATGCCTATTACGGTCGAAGCTGGATCTTCGTTGCTTTTTAAATAATTCAATCTTGAATTACTAATATACACTATATACATATGTACTTGCATATATACCATATTGTAATCTTTTTCAAACTGCGCGCTGAATTATTTTTCCGGACTAAATAAACGCAATTAAAACTACTCTAGTAATATCGCGAATTAAATTGACAAGCAATTTAATAATTTTGATGCTACCATCAAGCATCATATATTATAAAGATGTTAATATATTAAAAGTGTTAATAAATTTATTGAGGCTAATGGCCTCGGTGGTCTAATGGCTTAGGACGCTCGTACGGTTTACAAGAGATCAGGGTTTAAGTCCCGGCCGAGGTAATATTTTTCGCAATAAATTTATTAACAGTTTGAATATATTAACATCTTTATAATATATAATGCTTGATGGTAGCATCAAAATTATTAAATTGCTTGTCAATTTAATTCGCGATATATTACTAGAGTAGTTTTAATTGCGTTTATTTAGTCCGGAAAAATAATTCGGCGCGCAGTTTGAAAAAGACTACAATATGATATATATGCAAGTACATATATAGTGTATATTAGTAATTCAAGATTGAATTATTTAAAAAGCAACGAAGATCCAGCTTCGACCGTAATAGGCATTTTAAATTTCTAGTATTGATTGTGTTTCTCACATATACGGTCTAAAAATAAAGATAATATTTAATTTAATAAAAATTAGACGATTATTATATAGAAAATCGGTTGTCATTTTGGATCCGCCATTTTGAATTTCTAAATTCTGAGTTCGGATTCGAAATTAGCGACTCCAAAAACCCTTGAATATCAAATTTAACAGCAATTGAAGCATTTTTAGCATTCTCGTTCGCCATGTTGGATCCGCATAAAACCCTTCAACATCTCTAAAGAAAATATCTGTGAAAGTCTCAAAAGTAAGCCACAATATATTTTATGTATATTCTCAGTATATTTGGTATATGTTTTGAGTATATCATAAGAATATATAAGAAATGAAATTTTATTGTGATATAGTATAGATGTATATCTCAATATATAACAGTGCATTCCATATGAGTATCGAATATTAATGCGATATCGCGTGCTATTTGATTAAATTTATAGATTGATTTTCTTTTTCTTTATTTATATATATTTAATTATTGTTTACGTTGCAACTTTTGTCAATTCGATAGACACAAATGTACAGTTATAATTTAGTTTTCGAAAGAGCGAAATGTACTGACAACGATGTATTTTTCACATCACTTTACGGAATTATTAAGTTTATAAATTTATCCAGTGTTTCTTGACATGTTCTCAGTTTGTTAGTGTGAGTCACTTTGATACCTAATACATTATTAGATTATTAGATTATCAATTTTATAACTTATTGTAATTTTTCAAAGTAGACACTACTTCACTTTTTGGAATCAGTGACTTTATTTTGATAAACTGGTGAACTATTTTAATATCACTGTATTTGTATTACTGAAGAGGATTCCAAAGTGAGTTGAAATATTTAATTTCAATTTGGAATCAATTATGAAGATATCCTATCTGTAATACAATACTGTTCTGACATATATTTGCGTATCATAAACTGCATTATACTCTCATTAATCTTGAAATTTTTGGTTCATTGTGTGTTGTTTAAAAATTATTGTTAGAATAAACCCTTAACATTAAATATACAGAAAATATATAAACATCTACTACCATTTTCCATCTTGTGAACTCAAGATGGAATTTTATATTTTTAATAGCTAAAAAAAATATCACTTTTCGAGGAATTATATTGTACTCTTTGTACAAATATCTTTCTTTTGTTTTCAATTTCCCTTTATATGTATTACTCTTAAACTTTATTATGCATTAATCATCTAAAATAATAATGTGGCATATTCATAATTGTGATTGTTGGATGAGAGAATAAAAGAATCATACAATTCCATTTCATGCTGCAAATAAATGCTTTGAAGCAAGTATATTCTTCGATTGGTCAATTTCTAAAATTCTTTTTTCTGATTGGTCAACGAAGCATTTGCAGCGTTAAATGGATCGCTTATAGTAATATAATACGATATTATACATTCTTTTTTATAGAAAACATTTCTTTATTACAAACATCAAAATTTTGTTAAATGCACGTAGATTTTTAAAAAATTAATTTAGAAAATTTTATATATCATGTTTGGTGCAGAGTGTAGCACAATCTATATATGAATTTTCTTATCATAAGTAATTAAAAAAAGTTATTATATTCTAATATTTCATGTTCAGATTCTTAGTGGTTATCATTATCGCAATATAATATTGCAATTTTACTGATCATCAGTTTAATTAAGTTGCACTCCCGGAAAAGTTTCAATAATATATATTTATTAAAATTATATGTATTAATATATTTATTATATATATTTATAATATATATAATTATACACACATAAAAATATATAAAATGACATATGGACATATACATATATATGTATATACATATGTATATGTCCATACATATATATGTATATATGTATATATCCATATCATTTTTTCCCGGACTTTTACAGAAAAATGTGAAGAAATATACCAATCAACATATAGCAAGTCTAATTTGGTGTGGGGGTAAATTTCGTATACATATTCTGCTACATTCTTTCAATCTTTAAAAAATGATTTATCTTTTGCAGCCTATTGATTTTGTTATTTAAATATATAATTTTATGATTCAAAGATTTTATTTTTGTTCTTGTATTTGTTAAATAGTTTTTAAATAAATACCAAGCTTCATCCGAAGTGAAATCCTCTTGACATAAATCTCCAGTGTATCTTGTATTATAGAAGCGTTTTCTAGTCACTAAGGAATTACTTAATTTTCTAAAAATAAAACAAAAATGTTATTATACTACTCTACATTTGTAGACAGTTATTTAAAATATACATAAAAATTTGTATAGAGATGAAATTATTAGATATCATATATATATGTATGAAAGAGCGACCAACCTTTTCAACTGATTTATGGAATTTGTATTGATTGGTTCATCAATATTTATAGATTCTTGTATTCTATTTCCTAATATTATGTTTGTTTCCAAGTCAGTATCATGTTTTGTAATAGCTAAGGGATCAATTTCTCTAAAAATAAAATGAGAAGGTCTTTTCAAATCATCCCATGTTTATATACTAATGAAATTATTATAAAAAATTTGTATGAGATTAAGTTACTATTATTGTATAAATTAACCTTTTCAATTGTATCTCTGTTAAATTTGTATTTATTGTTTCATCTATATTTATGAATTCTTGTCTCTCATTTCCTAATATTGTACTTGTTTCCAAGTTAGTATTATGTTCCATAATGATTAAAGGATCGTCAGTTTCGCTAAAAATAAAACGGGGAAGTCTTTTATAAAACTAAAATTTAAATGATTATTATGTGAACCAACCTTTTGAATTGAATATCCATTGAATTCTCTGTATTTATTACAGTTTCATCTATAATTATGCATTCTTGTAGTTCCTCTTTTATTATTATATTTTTTTCAGGATCAGTATCTCTTTCAGTTCTTGATGAAATACAATTGTTAATGTTTCCAGAAAGTTCAACGTTTTCCCTAAATTATATAAATACCAATACATAATATTTTTTTTAATGTTATATATATTATATTATGAAAATTACCTAATATTTGAGACATGTAATATAGATGGATATGCTCCTTGTTTAAGGAATCGTCTAACACCATGTCCGTATATTTTGTAAATAAAATCAGATTGTTTAAAATGTTTGCTACAAATTCCACTATTTGGACCTAATTCACGACCAATAAATGCAAACCAAATTTTTTTAGTCTTTTCGTCTTTTGGCAGCCTTAAAAATATATAAATTAATAAATATTTTTATATTATAAATTATTTTATTTATAAATTTTCATAAAATTGTTTCCAAAATTAATTTTATTAAAATAACTAAGAATTTTTCTGTTAAAATAATTTTTCATATATCTGTACTTTATCTTACATATAAAAATGCAAATGTAATTTAAGACTAATATAATCAGAGAATATATGATGTTTAATCGCAAATGTGATTAAACAACATCTAATAAACAAAGTACTAGTAACATGCTAGAAGTTTACCAGTAAATTTGATCAAAATATTGTAATATTAACTGCATTAATAGCTCATGTTCTTTCAGTAAATCCTGTTAATAACATAATCTAATAACAGATTGTGAGCAAAAATCTAGTGTCTTCATACATATGTATATAACAGATTACACACACACACACACACTATGCTGATATTCTATTGACAAAATTACATTAAGAGGTATTTTATAAAATCAATTTTTGATAGATTTGATTATTTAAATTAAACAGTTTTTTCTTTCTATTTTTGGCAATTCAAAGTTGACACTTTTTGATTCATTATTTACTCGATTAAATTTTTTATTGATGTCAAAATATTGCTTCGACTTATATTGATTTGATTTACTGATTTCGATCTTTATCAAGATCTTTAATTGCATATATTACATAAAAATAAGTTAAATTGAAAAACCTAAATTGGAAATAAAAATAAGAAAAAGTTGTTTGATATTGTAAATCTGTATCACAAATGAATAATCTCAAATTTATATTTGTCTATTATTAAGCTATTTATATTCGTCTATTATTAAACTATTTATATTTATTTCATATTAAGTTATTGAAATTGTGCAAAATATAACAAATCAATCATAGTTCATATTAATGAAATTAATTTGATTCCGTTTACATATAGTAAAAAATCATGTTTTATTGAATCATTTGACAAAATTTGTCATATACTTTTTGATATACATAACAAATTTTATTATTTATTATCTATGTATTTATGTCACAGTCAAAGTGTCAACTTTAGTAAATGTATACACTGACCAACCGACTAGAGCAAAAACAGTAAATGTATGCATTTACTGAGTTAACACTTTGACTGTGACATATATTCTATATTCGTAAAAATATATTTACCGATGAAAGGATACATCAATTTCCTCTCCTACTCCTATTTTGCAAATACGACAATATCCAACCATTATCAAAAGTGTATATTCCGTAGCCCACATAAACTTACAACGTACTTATAGAATAGCATATTCGATTTACTGTCTTGACCCGACCAGTGATACAGGTCAGGCCGCGTTTCTGGCGCATGTGCATCGAACACAGCGTCAGTATCGTACTCGTTATCAGTAAATAGGAGTTCATTAATCGCCTACGTAAAATTTGTTAAAACAATTCTTAAAAATTATAACATATTTTATATATTTTACATATATTACAAATAAATTCACATATATTAAAAATATGACAATTTGTATTTAATAATAAAATATTAGCTGAAGAATGAGAGAAAAGTGTAAAATAATTTATGAAACGGTTTTTTTATATTAAAATATTTTATTTGGTAGAATCTCGTACCAACATTTGTTACAAGGGTAAGAGAAACTGCCAAAAATCTTACAAGTATTCGTAAAATAAATAGATGTTTCTTTTTTTTCTTCTTTTAGATTTTTTTTGTTTATATATTTATTTTATGAACTTGTAAGATTTTCGACAATTTTTCTTACGCTTGTAACAAATATTGGAGATTCAAATATACGAGATTCTGCTAAATAAAATATTTTAATATAAAAAAATTGTTTCATAAATTATTTTACACTTTTCTCTTATTCTTCAGCTAATATTTTATTATTAAATGCAAATTGTCATATTTTTAATAT
>NW_017296048.1:45897-46176 GCF_001594075.2 Trachymyrmex cornetzi
TTGACCAATCACAGTCGAATGTGAGAAGAATAATCGACTGTGATTGATCAATTTCTTACTCTTACTTCTTACTCCGTGTATTGTAGACGGGCCTTCATAGTCGATTATTCAATCCCACACTTAACTATGATTGGCCAATTTCTTGCGGCTTACGACTTGTGACTATGGCTGCTTTCCTTTTAGAGGGCACACTCGACACAAATATAATCAGGGAATGGAAAGTTACTTTTTAAAAGTAACAAGTTACAGTTACTCGTTACCGAGTAGAAAAAGTAACAA
>NW_017296048.1:46886-47203 GCF_001594075.2 Trachymyrmex cornetzi
AAAGAAAAAAAGTAACGCAGTTACTAGTAAAGTTACCAAAAAAGTAACTTGTAACTGTAACTTCGTTACAAGTAACGAGTTACTTCCATTCCCTGAATATAATTTTATCCTATTTGACATTCAATGAATGACAAAGATAGAATATTTGTGTTGACTGTGTCTCCTAAAAGGAAAGCAGCCTATATTGTAGAACAGCCTTTAATTTGTATCTATTCTTCATCTGACGAGTGCTTCATTATTTTAGTAAAACAACTGTGGAAATTAAAAACAGTAGTGAACTGGTGGAAGAATATTAATATATAAGTATAATTCAACCC
>NW_017296048.1:47437-48726 GCF_001594075.2 Trachymyrmex cornetzi
CACCCAATAATGATGATGGAAATAATAATGGAGATAACCAGAAAACTGTTCATGAAGAGATCATAAATAATTAAATAAATAAGTAAATATATAGATAAATAAGTAAATAAATATATAATTATAAGTAATTATAAATGAACATATAAATAATTATTTCTTATGTCTCACTGCTTCTTTTATTAAATAAATATTTCTATTTTGTA
The DNA here is from genome assembly GCF_001594075.2 of Trachymyrmex cornetzi. Lineage (NCBI taxonomy): Eukaryota > Metazoa > Arthropoda > Insecta > Hymenoptera > Formicidae > Trachymyrmex > Trachymyrmex cornetzi. Next base: position 47,641 of record NW_017296048.1, read on the forward strand.
AACAATGGGATAAATAAATGTACAAATAGAATAACTCCATATGTGAAATTATTCATTTTTTCTTTCTTTCTCTTCTCTTCTTTATGGTATTTCATCATTACATTTGTTTGTACAACACGATATTATCGCGCCTATATCAAGCTTCACTTTGCACTTACTTGTTTGAATCATTAAGTCAAAACAATTATATTTTATCATATATTCAATTTTTTAAACTTAGCCGTCCAATTTTTGTATAACATTACCGGTTTTTTTTAACAGTCAATTGTATTCACATTGAGAATGTGCCGATCGAGGTCAAAACGTTTGTGCTTTAATTTATGTAAAGATTTATTATTTAGTATTTAGCAACAAACATGCTACTTGGTTCATAGCCCTTTATCTATTATTTATTTTAATTTAAAATTATTTGAGTCCAATTTTATCTTGTAATATGTATTTCATATAATTGTAAATATTGAAAATATAAATTCTATATACTATAATTAGAAAAATTTTATTTTTCAATAATTTGCTAATATTACGTAGTAGAAATATAAAATATTTATACAATTTGTGAAGAACAAACATTAGAGTTTGAATTTTTTACAGACAATTAATCCATTAATTGTAAATTATCAAGTTTCTCACTAGAATAAAATCCTGCTTTGACCGTTCTACCACCGAAGAAACGTCCATTTAAATCAACTACGGCCTTAATAGCGCTCTCTATTCTCTTGAATTCAACAAAAATTCGTACTGCTTCCTCTGGTAAAGCTTCAATCACTTCATGAATAATGACACGTGCAACATCGCCATATTTAGTGTTGCATTCGTCTTTCACTTCCGGTTCAAGATCGTTATCAACCTCTCCAGGACCAACCATGTTGCGCAAGAGAACAACCTAAAATGATAGATGTAATTTAGATTATAAATATATTTTAAACTATGTAAGGTATACAAAATTATAAAAGACATATTTAAACATAACACATTTACATAAATTAATGATAAAAATGTATTAATAATAAATAATTAATAGTAATAGTTTTTTAACATGCAAATGATTATTATATATATATATTTATATGTATATTATATTTTGTG
>NW_017296048.1:48833-53331 GCF_001594075.2 Trachymyrmex cornetzi
CTTGCAATGCCACTGACATGCCCTGTTCTTTCTTGCCAAGACCCTGCCCTTCTTTAAAGCCATACTTAGCCATTATTTTTGCTGCTACAGACGATGTTGAATAGCCCAAATTAGTTGGCTGTCGTGGTGGTGGAGGTGGCAATTCTGCAGATTCTTGTAAGGACGGTGGTGGTGCTATAGCAGCGCCTCCTACCATAGCTCTCGAGGTCGGTGTTCTCTCCTCATCTCTTTCAGGAGGTATCATTGCACTGTTTCCACCAGCAGTCTATTTACAAACATAAAATGTTAATATTTTTATAATACTTTATTTTTATTTAGTATAACATTCACATCAAGTTCATTATTACTTTTAAATTACTATTATATTTTATTTATTTTTATTAATTATTATTATAACTTTTAAATGATTTTCATAGTTTTTCTTGGTCAATCTAACAGCACCAAGTGTATTCATATAAAAATTTTTCTATTTAAATTAATTTTTTTCGTTTTACTGTTGCTTCTTTAATTCTTTATGGTAACACTTAAACTGAATAAGGTAATACAATTTTGTGTTATAATAATGTTTTAAAGAAGAATTAATAAATAACTACTATTACTACTTTGATTAGAAAACAAAGTGTTTTTGAATAGACTGTGATATAATTTCTTTTAAGAAATTTAGAAGAATTAAAGCTATTTGAAATTGGAATAGAAAAATTTTAAGATCCTTCAATAGGAATATAAAAATATATACTTAGGTTTTTATTGTACAAAAATTATAGATAGTAACTCTTGGATTACATTCTTTTTTACTTAGCATCATTGTTTTACCTTTTTTTTTAAAGGTAATTTTGTACAGATTATATATTACCTGAGTGTCTTCAAAGCGAGTACTATCTCTCCGGCGTTTGCGCATTTCTGTCTCTTGATCATGTTCCCTATCCCTGATGTCACGTAATTCTTTTACAACTTTTTCATATTCATTAGGCCATATAGGATCATATTCATTCACTACGTTCCAATCAAATTCGCCACCTACTCCTATGTTGCTCACGTTGCCACTGGATAATGGATTGTTATGAGTACTGTCATCCTCTCTGTCAACATCGCGATTAGCTTTCGACTTCAAGTCTATCACTGGTGCTAATACCGCAGAAGCTTTTCTGTTTTGTTCACGTTTTGGCTGAATTTATAAATAGCAATTAGAAATTTATTTTTAACAAATGAAAATTACATCGAAAATTATTTTTTAAGTAATTATTTAATATGTATTGATTAAGATAGATTTACCTGTGTAGTAGCAGCCTTTTTCAGCTGCAACTGGGATTGCAGTAATTTAATGCCGGAAGACCATCCAGCAACTTTCTCTGTGGTTCGATGCTTGTCAAAATCGTCGTACAAAGACATATTGAGTTATTTCAACGTTTAACTAACATCTGACTGCATCTGACATTTCAAATATAACCTCAACCGGCTCAATTTGAGAAGTTCATAGATTCAATAAACTTATATAGAAGTGTATACTGTATACTAGACTCAAAAACCATAGACATAGTATAGAGAGACCGAATATGCAGCACGAGATGTGGTGTGCGTGAAGAAGGGAACAGAAATGAAATTTATTAAGGCACTATAATGGGTGCTTTCCAATGGGAGCTTAAGGGCCTGCGCACAATAGAGGAACAAGAATAATATATTAAGATTTCAACCTATCAGAAACCGTGTATTCCGATGTAATCAGTTTCTGATAGGTTAAAATCTTAATATCTAATTCCTGTTCCTCTATTGTGCTCAGGCCCTAAAACCCTATTGTAGATCCGGACTTACGGAACGCACCTCAAAACTTTCTAATTCCGCCATGTTTCATCTTAAGGCCCGTCTACAATACACGGAGTAAGAAGTAAGAGTAAGAAATTGACCAATCACAGTCGAATGTGAGAAGAATAATCGACTGTGATTGGTCAATTTCTTACTCTTACTTCTTACTCTGTGTATTGTAGACAGGCCTTTATGATTGGTGGTGGTCCTCTAGTATTCCGTTAGTTCAAGTTCTTTCTCCATCACGGCAAGATGGGTAAGTGACATGATTTTACTGAAATTAATTTTCATCGTCACGAATCTGAACTTTTTCGCCGCGATATCGTAACAAAACGTAACCGGCGCGTAAATCAGATATCATCTTTTTGTCGGCAAGGAATATTATTTTCGTCCTTTCGACCTGGGTTCGTGGAAACTGGCTCGACGCTTGTCGACGTTGAGCATAGCCATGTCGAACTCATGATACTTTCGTGATTTGTATTTTCCCTTTTTAACAATGAAACCCATGTTTTAAACAAATGTAAATATTGTAGATTGTCCATGCATTTATTAATTTCTCTAATCTATACAGAAAAAGTTGTATTGTACAATGTGATATAGTGCTTGGTTAGGTTAACTTTTCTTTTTTAAAGTTTTTTTAAAGAGCTTAAGTTAAGAAGCTCGAGAGTTTAGTAAGTTATTTTATCAATATTGCATTATAGGTATTTCTCGGGATCACTGGCATAAGCGGAGAGCCACTGGTGGAAAGAGGAAGCCCATTCGCAAGAAGAGGAAATTTGAGTTAGGACGCCCAGCTGCAAATACCAAACTTGGCCCACAGCGGATTCATACTGTAAGCTTAATGTTCTCAAACTTAACTTTCACTATGATGGAATTATAGAAGTAAAGCATTAGTTATAGAATAAATCTCAATATTATTAATACAATAAATTTCAATGTCATAATGAACAGAATTATAGTTTACAGTCATTGATTCGTAAGCGTTGGCTGCATTCTATTTAATGCTTGCATCATTTGTCCTTGTTTAACATTTGATAAACGACAAGGATAAAGTGATTTTATTGCTCATTCGAGCTTTGTAAGCGTTAAATAGAACACAGCTATTGTCATTGTTGTATATATACTTGATGTTATATATACTGTTACAATTACTCATAAAAAAATATTTTAATAATTGACTCTTTACTATGAAGTTATAAAGTGATGATCCTTACCTACTCTGAGTGCCATGATTGTTCATAATCTCACAGCGATCTGACGTATATTTTATAAATACATATATTTAGTGTGTTGAAATCAGTTATACATATATATTTTATTGTGTGTATATACTAGGTCCGTACACGTGGAGGCAATAAAAAATACAGAGCACTTAGATTAGATGCTGGAAACTTTTCCTGGGGTTCTGAATGCAGCACCAGGAAGACTCGTATTATTGATGTTGTTTACAATGCGTCAAACAATGAACTAGTACGAACCAAAACTTTGGTGAAGAACGCCATTGTCACCATCGATGCTACGCCTTTCAGGCAGTGGTATGAAGGTCATTATGTACTGCCACTGGGCCGCAAGAGAGGTGCTAAACTTGTGAGTATTTAAATATAATTTAATTTAAATTTATGGAATATTATATGTATGATACATAAAATGAAGTATAATTGTTTTCTTAGACGGAAGCTGAAGAAGAAGTGTTGAATAAAAAACGTTCTAAAAAAGCAGAATCCAAATACAAGGCGAGACAACGATTTGCCAAGGTTGAACCTGCTTTGGAAGAACAATTTGCAACGGGACGTGTTCTTGGTATGAAAATTTTTAATCCTTTTAATTTTGTACAAAATTAATTTGTTAACATGTACTTTAATAGATTAACGTTTCTTTTCAAATGAGTTTAAAGAGATGTTTTAGTTTAAATCAATACTCTTAATAAGATATTCTTCATTCTCTTTTATATACACATATTTTAAATTTAACATAACTTGGAATTAATAATTTTATTTTCTCATTTTTAGCTTGTATAGCAAGCAGGCCTGGACAGTGCGGTAGAGCTGACGGTTATATTCTTGAGGGCAAGGAGCTTGAGTTTTATATGAGGAAGATTAAGAGCAAGAAAGCTAAATAATTATAATTATGATTCATTAATAAAAAACGAGCTTGAAATACGAAAGAAACTGTCTTATTTATTATTCTCTTCGAATGGAAGTAGATGAACTCGTTAGATATTTTCAAAATATAGATATGGATGTGGAATAACGCATTTAAAATGTTTATAAATTGGATACCTAAGTAATAATTAAAAATTAATTTGAAGTAATTAATCGAGATAGCGTGGTGCTTTTAAAAACTGATTAAAGTAATTTTTAGATGCGTTTCGAGCAATTTCGAGTTAGGCATGAAGCGCATGATACATTATTTGTCCTTGTTTACTAAATAATAAAGGAGGAAGCAGTCATAGGTCTGCTCTTTTTTAAAAAGTTCTTATACGGTTCATTTTTTTTTCCTTTTCTTTCCATGTTGAGAGGAAAAGAAAAAAGATTAACCGTGCAAGACGTTCAGCTAAAAAGAACAGATTTCGTGTCATAAAAGTGCGAAACGCTATCGGCCTTTGACTATATACCTCTGGACTGCTAGTTACCCCCACTTTTCCTACCTTTTCCATAAGATAGAAAGAGAGGACCGTGTATCCAAGATCTCAGAGCCA